>NW_006399802.1:17747424-17814221 GCF_000299155.1 Elephantulus edwardii | reverse complement strand
ACTACGGCAGTGTAGTAGGATTTGAAATCAGGGAGTGAGATACCTCCTACCGTTCTTCTATTCTTAAGGAGTGCTTTTTCTTGATATTAAACCTCAATCCATATTGACGGCTGCATTACCTCTTGAAAGGAAAACAGTAATACTCAAAACTAGATCAATAGGCAAGATCATGATAAATGGAGAAAAGATTGAAGTTGCCAATTGTTTCATTTTATTTGAACTCACGATCAATACCCATGGAAAAAGCAGTCAAGGAGACAAAAGCCACATTTCATTGAACAAATCTGTTAAGGAGCTTTTCCAAGTGCTGAAGCGCAAGGATATCCATTTAAAGAATAAGGTGCACCTTCCAATCTCACAGTATTTTCCATTGTTTTATATGTTCCTTCAGTGAATAAGGAAGACTTAGGAAGAATTGGTGCTTTTGAATTTTGAAGTTGGTAAAAGAGGATTGCATAACTGCCAAAAGGGCAAACAAATCTGTTTTCAAATCAGTACAGCCAAGGTATCCTTTAGAGATATTGTAATGGGGGGGGGGGAACAGGAGGAAAAAAATCCAGTGATTAAAAGTCAAGAAAAGATTGTTTAGGCATGCTGTAGAAAAGAAAAAAAGGTAGACAGATTAAAAAGTGGGAGAATCGGACAGTTAACAGGGCAGCTAAACCTGAAGTTTCTGATGATTACATGTTATAGTTAAATTTATTCAAGTTATCAGATATGGTGATAAACTCACTTAAGTTTATCACTTAATTACATTAAAGTGATAAAGGGGATGTCCCTACTTCTGGTTTTCTGGTTTCTTAAATAAGAGGCCTTTTTGGTGGCCTCATGTCTGCATCTTATCAGAGAACAGGATATTCACAGAACATAGAAAGGAGAAATGACAATAGGTATTACAGAAGGGAATACAGAGCCAGATAAAGCTATTCAGTCCATGTTGATGTGTGCTGTAGAGTCAGTTGGAACTGATCCACAGCTGGTCCCTGCAGCAGGTTTTCAGAGGCAGTTTCAGAGGCACAGGAAAAGATTACCCATCCTTCTGCAGAGCAGCTGGTGGCCTATGGGATTGCAGCATTGCTTCTTGCACTCCCAGAAGTATAAATCTGGTCCATAGAAATGTAAATAAAGCGGACCCTAAACTTTATTTATATGGGCTAATTTGCTATATGTGTACAGTAAAGGAGCTTTGCTAGAGAGGTGGGTGAAACTTGGAGTCAAAAGCATGGAGATGTCTGTGAAATGGCTGTTGGTTATAGAGAGGGTTTCAGAATAAGCTATTCAACAGCTATTTCTGTGAGCAGCATGTATGGTTGTTTCACTCTAAAACAGAGGCAAGGATGGTGAAACTGCATCTCACATACTTTGGCCATGTTGTCAGGAGGGACCAGTTCTTCAAAGGGAAGGTGGAGGGTCATAGAGGAGTAGAAGACCTTCAAAGATATGCATTGACCAGGAACTGTAAATGCAGGCTTAAGCATGGAGTGAATATGAAGATGGCCCAGGATCAGGCAAGACTTCATTGTGTTGTACATAGGACTGCTACCAGTCAGATTGACATGATGATACCTAACACATGTATGTTTATATAATTAGTTTACATATTTATTGCTAATAATGTGTAATTGTTATTATACAATTTATATAAATATCTAAAGTCATATAACAATAAACATTTAAAATAATATAACACATAATTGTTTACAGTCATATAACAACTAAATTATTGAAAGTCATACAACAACAAAATTATTCTTTAAAGTCATACAACAACTAAAACATGCTGGGTATTTCCCTACACAGAGTTTCTTTCCATCTCTAAGAATTCCATAATGGTTCTCAGGAGCCTTTGGGTATTTTACATTTTAAAAATAAACCTCTCTAATCAACACAAATATCCTAGAAATCTATGAGTCAGCCCTTTTCCTTGAAAACTCCTGCTATCATTTACATGCAACAGAAATGAGAAAGACCACAAAAGTAGATCACATAATCTTAGGTAAAAATGCCCTCAGGAAAGGGCCAAGAAGAAATTGGCACAGCCAGGTTAAATACCTGCCAATTTACTTGAAAAGTTTGCTTAGCTGAAAGAGAGAGAGAAAATGAGCTTCTGGAAGCTGTTTCCTATAGCTTGGGGAAAGTATTTGAGGATTTAGTCTTTGAGGCCACAAATCAGCCAAATTCAACATCGAGGTTTGCCTCTGAAGTGTCCTCTTGGAGCAGAAAAAGAACAGAAAAGAAACTGATGTGTTAGAAGAAGAGAGAGCTTTGCCCCAATACCAGATGTTGAGAAACAGTACCAAATCCTTTCTCGTCCTAAGCGACATAAACATCCAGAGCCATCTCACCTGCTATACTGATGGTAGCTGCAGCCTTTGCTGTGCTGAACTTCTCTCCATGTTTATTTGTAGCTATACAAGTGTAGAGGCCTGGCTTGGTGGTCAACAACTGCAGTCTTGAATCAATCACACGGTCTTTCACATTTTCTTGAATGGACCCAGAAGATACCTAGTGGAGTAAGGTAAAATAGAAGACAGAATTAGGTCAAGGATTTCCCATCTACTACAGCAATAGATTTAAATGGAAAAGTATTTATATTATCAAAAGCCACCCATAAATTGCAAAAATCCCCACATATTCTTCTTCGCTCTCCTCGTGACTTTGCAATGTGGTTCTGTATCTCCTGTACTTCTCGAGTATGGATTGAGCTTGTAACATGTTTTGAAATACCTCAGAGATGTGAGAAGCCCTTACTCTTCAAAACTTGCTTCTGTCCTGGTCTTGAAACTTGTGGTCTCCTATAAATAACCCAGAGTTAGTCAGCTGCTAGGTAAGACATACATGGATGGTCTGGTTATCTCCAATCCCCAGGTGGGAGCCAAGAACAGTAACTAGAGATATGAGTGTGACCTATGCCAACCAGCACTGAATCAACCTGCCAATCACAGGCATTCACTCACTCACTCACCGCCATCATGTTGATTCCAACTCATAGTGACTCCCCATGGAATTTCCAAGGCTGCAAATGGCAGTGAGAGGAGATGACACCTCTTTCTCTGGTGGGGCCGTTGTTGGGTAAGAACTGCTAGAGATGTGCAGCCTCAGAGTCAGCAATGCAGCTCACTAGGGATTGTACAATCAAAGGTAGTTGAGGCAAAGCCAAGTCCAAATCCGCAAAACCATTCAGTTGACACAAAGCAGCATTAAGGCAGGGCCTTACATTCTCTGGAGAACCAGGATGGGAGGCAAGAGGCAGTGTCGAAGGCAAAAGAGACACTGGAGGCGGGAACTCAGCTTCCCCCAAACAACAGGTAAGCTCACATTTCCCAGAAGCCTGTGGATCAAGGAGGAGCCTTACATTCTTTGGGGAACAAGGCCAGGAGGCAGAACGCTACATGGGAGGCAAGAGGCAGTGCAGGAGGCGGGGATTCAGTTTATATACCAGATCTACAGGACACATCATGCTCCCTTGGGAAACTATCCCATTGTGACTTCAGTGTGCTGCAAATGGAAAAGAGGCCCTAAGCCCCAAGAAGTCAATCCTGAAGCAGAAATTCAAGAGAAAGAACTTTTTCTCAGAACCCTCTGAGATAGGAAGACTTCCCTGATAGTAGTACCTGGTACTTGGACTTACAGACTCCTAAACTCAGAGATACTGGCTGCAGCACAAGAAACTGGCAGCAGCTTGAGGCATTTGGAATCACAAAAGTATAGAAACCTTAAGATATAAGCTATCTATCATATGAAGGGCTGGGTAGTGGGACATAGGTGTTGAATGGAGTAGCTGGGAGTAGAAGGGAACACTGGTGGAGCAGAGAAATCAGTGGGTCAAGACACACGTGTCAAGTGCTAGGACAATACTGAATCTATTGGTTATTTCTACAATTGAGGAAATATCTTTTATCTGCACTTTTCCATAAAAATGTTTTTATGTCAGATACTGTTCTAAATCAAAGCATTCAGATTAAGACAGACTAGGAGGAAAGACTGGTCATCCACTTTCAAAATAGCAGACCTTCGAAAACCCTGTGTAGAATAGAACACACTTAGACCAGCAGCGACAATGTCAGTCTGGAGATTAAGGTGCACCTGATACAAGCCATGGTCTTTGCAATCACTTGCTATGCATCAGAGAGCTGGACAATGACTAGAGATGATAGAAGGAGAATTGACGTCTTTGGGTTGTGGTGCTGGAGAAGAGTATTGAATATACGATGAAAGGCTAAGAGAACAAACAGGTTTGTCCTGGAGAGGGTGAAACCAGCCTGTTCCTTGGAGGTAAGTTTTCTGAAGCTTTTTCTGACATACTTTGGACATATTACAAGGAGGAACCAATCCTTGGAAAGGGACATCATGCTTTAGAGGGTGGAGGGACAATGCAAGATAAGAAGACCCTTAATGAGATGGATTGATTCAGTGACTGGGGTAATGGGGTTAAGGGTGTTAGAGACAGTAAGATTGGCACAAGATAGAGCAGAGTTTAGGACTATTGTACATTGGGTCACTATGAGTTGCAGGTGACTCGACAGCACGTAACAACAACAACTAAAATCTGGGGTAGAGAGCTGTGGGACATAGTGTTTGGGGAGTTGTGCTGTTAATCCAAAAGCTGTGCCTCTGGAAGTTTGGATTTACTAGTAACTTTGTTGTTGTTGTTGCTCATAGGTGCCATGAAACTGGATGGGAGAAAAATGGACCGTCTCTTCCTTTGTGATTTACAGGCTTCAGGATGTAATAGAGAGTCAGCGGTTAGTCAGTTCCAACTTGATAGCAATGATGGAGCGAGAGAGGAAGAAGCTTTAGGGGGTTGGTGGTATAGCAATAAATAACTCATGCATGTCATGAAAAATGTGTGGTGCAGTTCTTCCAATATGCTCCCTTTATGTCCTGAAGGTAGGGATGTTCAAGTATGAGACAATTGAATCTATTTCTAGCACTCCTGTTCAGTTCTCCATAAATGCAAATCAGATGGTTAATGTAAAAAGGTTGTGGAGCTACGCATGTTTTTGAGACCTGATATAGATAAAACATTACTATTTAAACTAGAGCTCTGGTGGCCTGTGGGTACAGCATTGCACTGCCTACTCAAAGATACACAGTTTGAATTAACAACTACTCTAAGGGAGAACTGTAGGCAGTATCCTTCTGTGTGATTTGTTGTTGTAGTTATGTGTCATCAAGTTAAGTGCAACTCATAGCAACCCTATAAACAACAGATCTGAGTCCTGTCCTATCCTGTGCCATCCTCACAATCTTTGACACACTCAAGCCCACTGCTGTAGTCACTATGTCAATCCATCTGGTTGGAGATCTTCCTGTCCTTCACCTTCCTTTCATCTTTCCAAGCACAATGTCCCTCTCCAAGGAATAACCTCTCCTAGCAACATGCTCAAAATATGTGAGATGAAGCTTCTTTATCTTTGCCTCCAGGGAGCACTCTGGCCGCCTCTTCTCCAGGACATATCTGTTCTTTTGGCAGTCCATGGTGCATTCAGCACTCCTCTTACTGTCCACTGAATGGTCAGCTATGATTTGGTTCCAATTCAACAGTACAGAACAACTTAAACTAGAAAGTCAAATGTCATTAATGAGTTAGGATTTTTATACATTGTTAGCTAGCAGGTTATTTACATACAAAATTATTTATATAAGTCATCGGCATTTTTACTGTACTCCACACAGCTGTTCAGTGTGTTCTAAGACGAAGAGTAAGGATTTGAACCCATTTCATACCAAAGCCTTTGCCTTTAATTATGTAATTCCCTAGTCCTAGAAGAAAAAAACCAATGAAGTCATTAGGAGACAAGAATTGTTGTTAGATACCATGAAGTTGACCCTGAATCATATTGGCCTTGCGCACAACAGAACAAAGCTACAGGATCCTGTGCTACCATGAAAATCTCGGCTATACTTCATTCCAGTAACAGTCATTGAATCTCGTCAGTACTTAATTCCAATAACAGTCACTGGGTCAATCAATCTCACAAATGGTCATCCTGTTTTTTTCTTGGCCCTCTATTTTTTTTAATCATGATGTCCTTTTCCAGCAATTGGCTACTCATGATAATGTGTCCCACATAGGTGAGGTGATGTCTCACCACTTTGCCTCCAAGGAGAGGCCTGGTTGCTCTTCCTCCCAGGAGGAATTTTTGGTTCTTTTGGTAGTCCATGATATATTCAATATTCTTCACCAATACCAACATTAAGATATTTCAGTGGTTCTTCAGGCTTCCTTATACATTGTCCAACTTTCACATATTTATGAAGCAATTAAAAATACCATAGTTTGGGTTAAGACTTAAGCCTTAAACCTATTATCTTAGCTTTTTTAGCAATTTAAAGAGGTCATTGGCAGTAGATTTACCCAGTACAGTATGCCTTTTGATTTCTTGCCTGCTGCTCCCATGGGTGTTAATTGTGGATCCAAATAAAATTAAATCATTGACAACTTAAATATTTTCTCCTTTTATCACATTACTGCTTATTGGTCCAGTTGTTCTCATACAGAATCTACCTGTACCAAGAAGCAGTTATTTGATCATCAAAATGTTATAATCAGAAAACTGTGTGGGTCAGAGTTCTAGCTTTTCACCATTATCTATTTAACCTCTAAGCAAATAATTCAAGAAGCTGGACTATATGAACAAGAATGTGATATCAGGACTGGAGGAAGACTCATTGACAACCTGTGATACCTGTGATATGCAGAGGACTCAATGTTGCTTGCTCAAAGTGAAAAGGATTTAAAGAACTTACTGAAGGAGATCAGAGAGACTTCAGTATGGATAACACTAACATAAAGAAAACAAAAACCTTCTGAACTGAATCAATACAGAAACAAGAATAGCAGGAATGATAATTATTATTTTAAAAATAATTGCTGCCAAGTTAGGGTAACCTTACATGTCTCCAAGCAGAAATGCTCCATAAAGTTTTTAATGGTTGATGTCTCACAAGCAGAGTACTAGGCCTTCCTTCTGAGGAACTGCTAGGTGGACTCAAACCTCCAACCTTTCAACTAGTAACTGAGAAAATGAACTGTTTGCCATCACTCAAATGTTCTAGTAACAATAATGTCAACAAACTAACCAGAACAAAAAAAAAGCATTACTTAAATGTCATTGAGTAGCTCTCGTGGTACTGGGGTTAAGGCAGTCAGCTGCCAAAACAAAAGGTCAGTGGTTTAAATCCATGGGAACTGCTCATGGAGAAATTGAGGCAGTCCGCTTAGAGCCTTGGAAATCCTGTGAGCTGTTCTAATCGGTCCTGTAAGTTTGAGTCAACTGGATGGCAGTGCATTTAAATATCATTGTTTAGGTGTTGAGTTTCTATTGTTTTTATTTTGTTTTTCAACATTGATTCTATCCCCCCCCACCTTAAGCATTATTCTACCTCCTCAATAATTATTCTTTAGTTAACACTGGCTAGATGAAGGAAAATTTTACCAATCTGAGGAACATTTTAGTGCGACAATAATCATAGAGACAACCTGCAGTAGCCCTTGACTTTTAACATTAGCCCTTGACATTTAAAATTAGAGATACTTGTGGCCCCCATAAGGTTGCTTTAAAGTAAATCCTCTGCTCAGTAATAAGGGATGAGACTAGGAATGAGAAATGGATCTAACCTGGGACATTGACGCTCAGCTAAGCCGGGTTTTAGTATAAGGAGTGATACTTGTAGTGAATGGAGATAATAGAAAGAACCTAACTGGGTGAAGTTCCCTGCTTGATTGCTAAAATGTGCTTAGTGACAGGGACAGTCAACTATCTGGCAGCGGTAGGAAGAACACTGGTTTCACCTGAGGATTTTCTAACCCTGCATGTTCACAAGCAAAACAGCACAATTTCCTGCAATTTCTCATTCCTAGTCTCCACGAAAAATTGAAAAATCATAAAGAGAAAAATAACTTTATGAGCTTTGTGAGCCTTATACTAAATTGGTAAATTAGATTGAATTGAATGCCTCGGCACATAAACCCAAAGTGTAATTTCTTACTGACACGAGTGTCTGAGTTCGATCAAAAAGTCTCAACAGTTTGAGATACATCCTTAATTTTAATATAGAACAAATATAAAGAAAAAGTCAAAAGCCCCCAAGTCACTTTGCCCAATCAATATGTGTTATGCTAGGAATATACTTTGTTTAGAAATACAATTTCTTCCCAAGTTAGATAAGAGAAAGATGACATTTGCTACAGAATGTCAAGGATTGTAGTCGTCAGTATAGATTGAAGCTCAACATCAAGAAAACAAAGGTTCTCACACTTGGCCAATTAGCAGCCTCATGATGGTCAGAGAAGAGATTGAGATTGTTGGGAACTTCAGCTTGCTTGGTTCCAAAATCAACACTCTTGACACCAGCAGCCAGGAAATCAAGCTGCATTGCATTGGGGAAGTCTGCTGTCAGGGACCTCTCTAGAGTACTGAAGAGCAATAATTGTCAGTCTGGAGACTGCACCGATCCAAGCCATGGTCTTCACAATTACTTGCTATGCATCTGAGAGCTGGACAGTAACGACAGATGACAGAAGAAGAATTGCTGCCTTTTGTTTTGCTGAAGAAGAGTATTGAACATACCATGGACTTCCAGGACAACAAACAGGTCTTTCCTAGAGAGGGTGAGACCAGGCTGCTTTTCCCTAAAGGCAAGGATTTTGTGGCTCCATCTCATATACTTTGGGCACATGGCCAAGAGAGACCAGTCCCTGGAGAGGGACATCATGCTTGGAAGGTTGGAGGGACAGCACAGGAGAGGAAGACCCAGGATGAGATGGAATGATGTAATGACTGGAGAAATGGGATTAGATCTGTCGGAGATAATGAGATTGACTCATATAAGTCAGGTTTCAGAACTACTACACATGTAGTGTCTCTGTGAGTTGCAGGTGACTAGATGGCACATAACAACAACACAGAAATGTTATTTGTTTTCTTTGTTTAACAAGGAGGTCTATATGTATATACCCTTTAAGCAACTTCAACAAAATTGCCAGTGAGCCAGAACTGACTGGCTTCAACTGGCTAGAAACCGCATGGGAGATTTCCCATATTTCCCCATAGAACTGTTGATGGATTTGAACCAGCAGAGAGGCATTGCCTTTGGTTAACAGCACAACTTTCTACCGACTGTGCTAGACAAGTTAGAAGTAATCCCCCAAATGTGACCTAAATTCCCAGCGAAGGCTGCATAGTGGAGTGGACCTGGGGAGAGTGATTGTAAAACAATAAAAGAATTTTTTCTTTTACTTTTCCAGGAGGGGAGGGTACTGAGTGTCAGGGGGTGGGGGAGAACAGGAGGGGAGAAAAGTGCAACAATGAATGACTGGAAATCCAAAGTCTCTGTAAATTTTCATTGAAATTAATAATAAAAAAATTAAAAAGAAAAATGCAGAAATGACAGCCCCACCCCCAAAAGCCACTAAATAAAAATCTGCATTTTGATTAAAAAAAGCAAAACCCAATGGCGTTGAAATTGAATTCCCTACTTTTCCATTCTGAAAAAGTTCCTAGTATTTCTTTTGCTGAAGGAAAATAAAGAACTAGGTCTGAATAGAACATAAGAGCAATTAAACCAGGAAAAAAATATTCCCACTACTCTCATGTTCACACCTAAGATAGTCATTCTTAAACACCTTTCCAAGGTCACTGAAAATATCCCTGGTCTGAAAGAGATTTTTATACTGCCTGAGCGCTGTTCTTCTGGATTTCATCCAGGTGTTGAAATAGTTCCCCAAAAGGACCAATAAGTCCCTGGGCTCATGACTTGATTATGACATGACTTCTAAATGCTTTTCCTCCTGTTTTCAGAGGCTTCTGCTTGATTCCTGTTTGTGACTCACACACAGCAGGCCTTGTTAGTCATAGCTGGAATTTGTTTTTCTTTCTTCATGGATCATCCTGACCAACAGTTTCGTATTTTTGATGACCTAAAAATAAAAACAACCCTCTGCCCTTCATTTTGATCTTTTCCCCTCAGATTTGAGAGATCAAAGAGATGGCTTGCAATTATTGACTGAGTTTTCACTGAGGTGTCCCTAGGCAAAACAGAGCACTTAATTGAGGTGACTATATCTGATATTTATAGTAAACACATTCTTTACTCTAAGTCACTCAGGCAAGCTGACCTGAAGGAGCTGGATAAAGGACTTTGCTTTGTGTGTGGCTTTCTGTCCTCCTGAGATAATGATCTCAGAAAGAAGCCATAGGACAGGAAGCTGTCTAAAGGAAGCACCATGGTTCCCACCTGAGATAAAGCATAAGAAAATGATGAAGAAGGTAAGGCAGTACAGAACTGTGGATACTTTCCTGTGCAGCACTAACACATTCAATGATGCTTCATATAATGGAGAGCTGAACCGAAGATTTCTAAGGACAGCTGTTTTTGTGTACCAAAGAGTCAGAACGATTTCACAGGTGACCCTTCAACCGGTTTTCAGAGGCAGTTAATCTCATGGGAGGAGATTGTCCCTCTTCTTCCTGTGGAGCAATAGGTGGATTTGAACCATGTACCTTTGGCTTGCCAGGGCAACTCCTTACAACTAGGCCTCCAGAACTCGCTAAAGGAAGCCGTAGAAGACAAAACAGTATCATGAAGTGTGAAAAAATCTGGAGATGGAAAACCAAACAGGAAGGGCACACTCAGTGTTCCTCAAGCTGAAAGAACTGAAGGAAAACATCAACCAAAGTTGTAATATCGGAAAATTGTATTGAAAAAGTATCGGACAATGTGGAAGTGGCAAGTGAACTATGGGAGGAATGCACAGAATCACTGTACCAAAAAGAATTGGTCAGTGTTCAAGTCTATCAAGTGGTAGCTTATGATCAAGACTGGACTGTAATGATGAGAAAAGTAAAAACTCTATTCCAGGTGCTAGTGAGAAGCAAAGCTCCTGGACTGTATGTCATATCAACTGAGATATTTTGAAAAAGTTAATGCAATGCTGGACATGCATATTTTTCTATGCCAATAAATTTCTAAGGCAGTTTTGAGTTAACTCACTGGTAGAAATCTACGCTTTTGCCCATTCCATAAAAAGTGATCAAATAGAATACAGAAATTAGCAACCGATATAATGTACAAGTAAAATTTTGCTGCATATGATTAAAAAACTGTTGTAGCAGTATAGCAACAAGGAACTGCAAGAAATTCAAGCTGGATTCAGAAGAGGACATGGAGTAAGGGATATCACTGCTGATGTCTGATGGATCTGGAAGCAGAGAGAATACCAACAGCAACAATTGGGCTCAAACAAGTTTGGTTCAGATACTATTAAGATTTTTAACTTTTTCAATGTTCTACTTTAAGAAATGGTTATTTCATGTCATTGGAGAAGGTAAGATAAGAATTGATTACTAAATCAGTTTCTCTTCTCAAGTATTCCCATCCTTGTCTCTAAGGATAGAGACTGCCATGTTGAGATTTCCAGAGTTTATAGAATGAAGTTTATTTAAGGCCATAGTCTTTCTAATCACTTGCTATGCATCTAAGAGCTAGACAATGAATAAGGATGACAGAAAAATTGATGGCTTTGAATTGTGGTGTTGGAGAAAAGCACTGAATATCCAGTGGATGGCCATAAGAACAAACAAATAAGTTTTGGTGAGGGTGCAGCTGGAGTGCTTTTTGAAGGCAAGAATGATGAGGCTTCATTTCACATATTTTGGGCATGTTGCTAGGAGGGGCATGTTACTTGGTGAGGGACATGATGCTGGGAAAGGTGGAGGGGTAGTGAAGGAGAAGAAGACCCTCAAACAGGTGGATTGGCATGGTGACCGCTGCAGTGGGCTCTTGTGTGTCAGGAAGTACGAGGATGGCACAGGATAGGAAAGGATTTAGATCTTTTGTTCATAGAGTCACTATGAAACATACATGATTCAATGGCACCCAACAACAACAATAACATATAATTAATTCACCCTCACATTCTTTTGCTTTCACAGCTTCTTCAACTTTTGCCTTTAGTGTAATGTATCTTCACATGAACATTAAGTGGACCAAAAAGAAATTGAAGAACTAGTCCTCAAAATACCTCCAGTATTATACCTTTATAATGGGCACAAAGGTTGGATGGTTGTGCATTTGGTATATGTGACATGAGTTGTCCTCTTTCTAAATGCGGGTGACAAGCAGAAAAATCCTGAGGGGACATTATTTCAGTCTTCAGAAGATATGTTTATTCATATATATGTGATAATTCATATGACTTACATGATACATGCTATTTAACCTTAGGTAAATCACTGAATGCCATTTTTCATTAGCCAAATTTTAAATACTATTAGTAATGTAAAAACTTAACCAAGAAACACGAAAATACTGTCTATGAAGGTATAGACTTTAGCACTTTACCCTGTAAGACATTATAGCAATTACAACAGCAGCACAATAGTATTCAGTTTTTTTCTTACAATGTACAAGGCTAAGAGCTTTACTCTAAGTGTTTAATCAAATGTTGTTTTTGTTGTTATGTGCCATTGAGTGGCCTGTGACTCACAGCAACCCTATTTACAACAGCTGTAAACTCTGTTCTATCCTGAGCTAGTCTCTCTGACTCTGACATACCTACCCCTATTTCCCCAGTTACTGTGTCACTCCTACTTATCCAGAATTGTCTTCTCCTGTGCTGTCCCTTCACCTTTCCAAGGATGATGTCCTTTTCCAGGGATTGGTACCTCCTGGCCATATGCCCATAGTATATGAGATAAAGTTTCAAAATCTTTGCCTCCAAGGAGCAAAGTTTAACCCTTTCCAGGATAAACTTGTTTGTTTTCTTGGCAATCCATGGTATGTTCAATACTCTTCTCCAGCACCACAACACAAAGGCATCAATTCTTCTTCTGTCATCTTTGGTTATTGTCTCATGCATAGAAAGAAATTTTGAGGACCATGGCCTGAATCAGGTGTACCTTAATCTCCAGACTGATATTATTGCTCTTCAGTGCTTTTGAAAGATCCCTGACAGCAACTTTCCCCAGAGTAATTTATCTTTTGATTTTTTACCATCCTTATTTTACTAATGATAAAACTGAGGTACTGCGAGCTTAAGAAACATGCACAATTTTACAGCTAGTTACATGATTCCAAAATGTATGTCCTTTTCATTTTATTACCTGTCCTTTTCATTTTATTACCTATAAAATATGTGTGAAAACGGTGAATCTCTCCTTAAATCAAGAACTCAATCAGTATAGATGTTTTAGCCATTGATTTTTTTTTTTGCAAATTCTTATAAAAACTAGTTATCAAAAAAAAAAAAAAAACCAAGGGAAAAGACCCAAACTAGTCATCCAACTTTTGTGATGTACTTATTGTTAAAGCAAAGGAGACATGCTAATTTCTTAATTTGAATATTAAAACAATAGAGATAACTTTATGGAACTTTTAGCAAGTCTGCATTAAAAGGTGAGATTTTCTTCATTCATATGAAGTTTTTATGTCTAGTGTTGTATAACAAAAGGAATAGTATTACTCAGAAGTTCATCTGGAAGTATAAATTATCATGAAAAATTAGTATTTATCTACAATAAGAAATAAAAATATTTCTTAATTACTTTGAGGCAACCTGTTTCTTTTTCTCCTTTTAGCTCAAATTATTATTTTTACTGTCACAATTAGTATTGTAGAGGTTCATTTACTGGAAAGTTCCCAGATAAGAGGGGCATTCACTTCTCTAAAGTCCATCACATTATTGTTAGAGTGCATGCATGGCAAAAGTGGTTAATGTGCCAGGTCCTAACTGAAAGGCCAGAGGTTCAAATCCACCAAAGGAACATAAAAAGAACGACTTGGTACTTTCTTTCCAAAACTTTAGCCACTGAAAACTGTATGGAGCACCTTGTGGAGTTCTACTTTGAAACACCAAGAATCAGAATCAACTTGATGGAAACTGATTAGAGTTTTCTGGGACCATTGTGCTTGGTGAAGTTACAAAATTCAAAGCCAGGAAAAATAACACCACGGTTGTGCACATACTCTCTTCAGTCAGCAGACTTTCTGGTTTGCTGCTTTTACACATTTACATACTTAGAATGGCCCCCATTTCCCGTAATTTTAATCAACTTGGGTAATGTTACCCCAATTTCATTGGTGCTTGGGTGGTATTACCAACAATGAAACGAAGCTGTGCGAGCAGCACTCTTTCTGGACATGAGAACCGTGGCGGGAGTTTTACTTTCCTCCTTCAGGAGAGTCATTGTTAGTTTGTTTTCTTAATTTAGAAACTGAAGTAAAGAGTCTATTTAATCCACTACATTTTATGAGTTATATCTTGAATAATTAAGTTGAGGTCTATGCAATGAGGCCAAAACTAACTTGAATGATCCTTGTGGTTGAATGATCCTAATCTTTTATTACTCCTCAGCACCAGCAGAGAATAATTAGCTGTAAATTCTAATGAGCCTTTTGAAAGCTGGCTTGTCTCTTCCTTTCTCTTTATTGCTGCTCTCGTGAAATAAGGTAATTACTAAAATAGCAATCTCAGACTAATTTAGGGGAGGATTATTTTTCTTTTTGGTTGTGTTTTTTTTAAGATGCTTTTTCAAAAATTTTTAAATTTTTATTTTCATTGATTTTATTTATTATTTTGTGTGTGTGTACCATCAAATCAGATCTAACAGGTACAGGAGGAGATTGCCCCTCCTTCTCCAGCAGAGCATCTGGTGGATTCGAACCGTGTACCTCTGGGATTGCAGTGCAGCTTCTTGCCACTAGGCCACCAGAGCTCCCGTTAAGATGCTTTTGTTTATACTATCAAGAAAGACTTGAGACTTTGATTTCAGAGAGCTAAAAATATATTTTGCCAAATACATATTTGAATTTTAAATCACACTAGAAATTTATTTAGATAGTCTATAAAGAATAAAGTCTATATGGCTTATTGATTTATTACAATTAACAAAATTAGGATCAGATCAGATTCATATTAGAGATTATTATCTTCTTTAGTTTTGTCAACATTTCAGTCTTTATAGACATGAGAAAATCAGTCTCTGAAAGATATATTCACTTCCTCAAATCAGATTAGTTGAAGATATGTATTTTAAGACTTAAAACTCCACACCTTGTTACAAGTTCATAATGTATTGTGAAATTATTTACTATGTATTCAAGAAATGTTGCTGTGTGCCTTTATAGAATGGAAAATTAGATAATATAAATTGACATCAATAACAAATTATGAGAAAAGAAGGGTTTATCCAAGCATTTAAGAAGAAAAACATCTCCAGCAAAAATATCAATCATGAAAGCAAAAACAGTAAGAATTACAAGCTTTATCTTATTGTAATAAGGCATTATTCATATGAATACCAAGAATATAGCCCAAGAGAATGAGAACTGAGGCACAAATGGAGACTTGTACACCAGTGTTCATAGCAGCATTATTCACCATCACAAGAACATGGAAACAACCCAATGTCCAACCAAAATTGAATGGATTGAGAAAATATGGTACATCCACACAATGGAGTACTATACAGGTGTAGGAGCAATGATTGTGTAAATTATTACCTAACTTGAGAGAGACTGGAGAGTATTTTGCTCAGTGAACTAATTCAGTCCCATAATGACAAATACGGTATAAGACCATTATGGTAGAAATAGATAAATACGAAATCATGTGTGAGGATCTTAGGGAATTTGATGGGTGGAGATAGGGATGGGTTAAAGAAATGGAAAAGATCTGGTGTGAAAAACAATGTATACAAACTCTGGAAGTAAAGCAGTATAAAACAAAAAAATTTACATATAAAAAATAGTATCTGAAAGATTTGGCAATATTTTGTTGTTTTAGACCATTCTAAAAATTTCACAAATTAATACATTTTGTTTTCCACATCTTTGTTTCTCTTCTATTTCTCTTTCTTGGGCTCATCTCCTCTTCCTGGTCAATGATTTGGCCACATAAGACACTTGCATTGCAGAAACAAGAGTGAGGTGGGTTACAATACAGAACAGACCTTTTATCCGTGGAGTCCCTGAGTAGTGCAAACAGTTAAGCACTTGATTGCTAGCTGAAAGGGTGGCGATTTGAATCCATCTAGAAGAATCTTGGAAGACAGACCTCAAGACTGCTTGTGAAAGGCCAAAGCTCTGAAAATTTTGCAGAGCATAGCACTGCTCTGACATGTGTAGTTATTAAGAGTTGCAATTGACTCAGTGGGAACTAACAACAAAACTAGCTTTAAAGATTCTTTTGAAGAAGGGGAGGGGTGACAACCTTGAGCCTAGTCGTCTCATTTGTCTCTTCTGAAATCTGATTTTGTTTAAGGTAACATAAAGTATACAAATTAACTTACTATATAATGATGCCTTCCTATTTCCCCTTCTTTTTATGCAACAAATTTCTGTAGCTTATGCCAAGCAGTAATGGATGACTAGTTAAGTCCTTGCCTTAAAGTTGATCTGCTTTTAGTTCGGTTTTGTTCTCCTTCCAGAGCGTTTGTTCCCATTTTAATTGGTGCTATTGAATTTAGAGGAGGAAACTTTAGAGTGGCTTAAAGGAGAGTAATAAAAAGTCACATAAGACTGAAAAAGCATCACGAGGATCTTGGTTGTTCATCCAAGAGAAGAGACAGTCCTGGTGTTAAGCAATAGTTCAAGTCCTCAAAAGAATGTGCTACAGACGGGGCAGATGTCATGCTTAATAGGATTTGAATTATACCTTAAGGTGTGGCCTGACAGTTAACTAATCAATCCATGAATCTCCATTTTCCTGCTGTGGTGCTCACACAAAACACTATGTAGGACTTTTATTTAGTCCTTCCCAGTTAGATCATAACTGATGAAATAACACCAGAATGGCTCTGAATTTGCCAAATGTGGGTGTATCAGAATGCTAACCATGGTTTGTGTGCACATGAAAGTTGGACAAAGAATAAGAAATACCAAAGAAGAACTAATGCCTTTGAATTGTAGTGTTGAGGAAGAGAGTGTTGAGTACAAACCACAGATTACCAAAAGAAGGAACTAATCTACTTACTGCAGAGGGTCAAGGACTACAGCCTTCAGTATGGACTGAGGCTCAATGTCAAGAAGACAAAGATTCTCACCACTGGACCAATTGGTAGCATCAGGATGGATGGCGAAAAGACTGAGATTGTTCACAGCTTCAGTTTGCTCGGCTCCACAGTCAACACTCTTGGCACCAACAGCCAGGAAATCAAAAAACGTATTGCGATGGGAAAGTCTGTGGTTAGGGACCTCTCTAAAGTACTCAAGAGCAACAGTGTCTCTTTGGAGACGAAGGTGCACCTGATACAAGCCATGGTCTTTGCTGGACAATGACTAGGGAGGACAGAAGAATTGACACCTTTGAGATGTGATGCTGGAGAAGAGTATCAAATGTACCATGGACTGCCAAGAAAACAAACAGATTCATCCTAGAGAGGGTTAAACCAGGCTACTCCTTGGAGGCAAGGATTCTGGGGCCTCGTCTGACATACTTTGGACATGTTGCAAGGAGAGACAGGTCTTTGGAGAGGGACATCATGCTGCATAGAGTAGAGGGACAGCGCAGGAGGGGAAGACCCTCTATGAGGTGGATTGATTCAGTGACTGCGGTAATCGGGATGGGTGTGTCAGAGGCAATGCGATTGGCACAGGATAGAGTAGGGTTTAGGGCTGTTGTACATAGGGTTGCTATGAGTCGCAAATGACTTGACGGCACATAACAACAATAACAACAATCTATCTTGGAGAAAGTATGCCCAGGGATTCCTTGAAGGTGAGAATGGTCAAATATCATCTCATATATTCGGGATATATTATCAGGAGGAACATTCATTGCAAAAAGACATCATGCTTGGAAAATTAGAGGACCAGAGAAAAAGATGAATTGACACAGTGACTGTAATGGGCTTGAGCATGGCAGAGTCTGGGAGGATGGCACAGGAGATGGCACTGTTTAGATCAGGGTCACCAGGAATGAAAGTTGACTCAACAGCACCTAACAACACAGTCAAAAAATATTCCAAGACTCAGACTTGAGAACTAGGAATAAGGGGTGCTTCAAGACAATCAGGATAATTTAAGGGCATTGTTATGAGGAAACTGTTATGTATACATATGATCTCAAGTGAGGTATCTGCCTCTGGGTGCAGTAGTTGCCATGTAGTCACTGCTGACTCCTAAGAACCCCTTCTGAGTCAGACTACAATTGGGAACCATACCGTTTGCAACAGCTCATTTTTCAGAAGTAGATCGCCAGCATTTCCTTCCATGGTATCTCTAAGTGACTTTGAACCTCAAACTTGGTTTGTTAACATTTGCACCAGTCAGGGATTCTACCACTCTGGTGGTTGTTGTGTACTGTAGCGTCTGAACCAAACCATAGCTGACCCTCCAGCAGGTTTTCAGAGGCAGTTAATCGCATGGGAGGAGATTGCCCATCCTTCTCCTGTGGAGCACCTGGTGGTCCCAAACCACATGCCTTTGGGATAGGCGTGCAGCTTCTTGCCACTAGGCCACCAGAGTTCCCTCTGGTAGAACTTATTAGAGTGGTTCCTCTGGTGAGAATTTATGTAGGGGATTAGAGCCAGGAAGGCGGCGGGGGGCGGGGGGGGGTAGTGGAGAAAGATTAAATTAAGTTTACTTCTTGTCCAGAGCTTAAGAAAGAAAAAGGAAAAAGTCTAAATTCCAAAATGATATAAAAGGACTTCCTGTAAAAAAATACTGTACGTTTTAGTACTGGAGGAAGACTATCAACAACTTGCATTATGCAGATGACACAACCTTGCTTGGTAAAACTGAGGAGGACCTAAAATATTTACTGTGGAAGGCTAAAGTCTGTGTCATCTTCAACATGAATTGAAGCTCAACATCAAGAAAACAAAGATCCTCACTACTGGGCCAAATGACAGCACCATGATAGGTGGAGAAGAGATTGAGGTTGTTGACAATTTCAACTTGCTTCTGACACTAGCAGTTAAGAAATCCAAAGACAAATTTCACTAGAAAAATCTGCTGTCAGGAACCTCTACAGAGTACTGAGGAGCAAGGATGTC
Organism: Elephantulus edwardii; assembly: GCF_000299155.1. NCBI lineage: Eukaryota > Metazoa > Chordata > Mammalia > Macroscelidea > Macroscelididae > Elephantulus > Elephantulus edwardii. The sequence continues at coordinate 17,795,220 of NW_006399802.1, read as the reverse complement.
AGTCTAGAGACCAAGCACCTGATCCAAGCCAGGATCTTCACAATTATTTGCTATACATCAGAGAACTGGATGACAGAAGAATTGAAGCCTTTGAGTTGTGGTGCTGGAAAAGAGTATTGAACATACTATAGATTGCTAAGAGAATGAACAAGTCTATCTTTGAGAGGGTAAAACCAAGTTTCTCCTTAGAGGCTAGGATTTTGAAGCCCCATCTTACATACTTTGGGTACGTGGCCAGGAGAGACCAGACCTTGAAGAAAGACATCATGCTTGGAAGGATGGTGGGACAGTGAAAGAGATTAAGACCCCAGATAAGATGGATTGACACAGTAACAGGGGTAATGGGGTTAGGTGTGTTGGAGTCAGACTGGCTCAGGCTAGAAGAGGCTTCCGAGCTGTTGTACATAGAGTTGCTATGAGCTGCAGGTGACTAGATGGCATGGAACAAAATAAAAAAAAAAGTTTTCTTAAAAAGAATATAAAAAACTAGGTATAAACCAAATGTAAAATAAATAAGGCTTTTAAAATTTATAAAATATAATATATAATAAACTCTGAAAGATTTATGTTTTAGGTATTGTTAGATTAGGCTATTAATCATCATACTGAAAAGTATTTAAAATGCTAGAAAAAAATGTTTTAGCAGAGGTAACAAACTTAGATTCTTTTGTTTTCCCTGAAAGGATTTTTCCAATCCTAGAAAAATCTGTACATAGGTTTTGATGGCCTTGAATACTGAGTGAACATAATTGAAAACTTGGCACTGACAATTATAAGTCTAATAAAAGAAGAAATTATAAACTAAAATCTTAAATGACACTTATCAGGCACAATGTGAACTATGAGTGAAATGACCTAGAAAGAAATTTCAATCCATGTTGTAATTATCCAGAATGTCCAAAATGCTTTGAGATTTGACTTGATTCAAGGTGATCCAAGACTAATGTTAATACCTTGTTTCTGACAGAGCTAATCAAAATTTCTCTTTGGAAAAGGGATACCTTATTCAACTTTTATTCCAAATAAAGAAACAACAGGTAATCAAAGATAATGAGGAATACAAGGAAACAAGACATAATAAACAAGATCCAGTAGAGGAAACAGATCTACAAAGGCATCCCATCAGACTTTTCAGTGTTTCTTTGGAAAGATAACCCACAGCTCTTGCAATCTTTTGTTGTTGTTCACTTTCTTCCAGCCACACTATTCTTACTGTTCATTGAACATACCATATATACACTTTTATCCAAGAGATTTGGCATTTGTTCTCTTCCTATGATATTTACATGACTTTCTCCTACCTCCTTCATATCTTCACTGGAATATCTTCCTGACCTATCTTGAAAATGGACTATGTCTTCTAAAGTGACATTTTTGTGTCCTTTCCTTGCTTTATATGTTTGATAACTTTTACCCTATCAATATTGAAAATATATTCTAATATTTGTCTTGCTTCCTTCCCCTGTCAGAATGTAGGCTCTATGATGGCAGGGAATTTTGCCTGTGTTCCATATTTTGTCTTCTGTACATCCTATGAGTTATCAAATAATACACAACTTCATATTCCCAATTCATCAGAGTGCAAGGTAAACTGGTAGAAGGAATAAATTAATGCTTATACTTGGAAAGCTTCAAATAGGGCTTGGCTCATTCTAATCACTTAATATGCTACTTATTTTTACTACTATTAAAAATTTTTAAAAAGAGAGAGAGAAATTTAAAAAAAAATCAGACAAGTAGGTATTTCTATCTAAGATGAATTAGTCAATGTTTGTTTCATCTCATTAATCAACTCATTACCATATGACTACATCATCAGCCTTAGTATATATGCTACATAGTATATACTGTATATATTTTAATACCTGGAAAGTACTTCCAGATACTAAAAAACATCTGGCCAATAATAAAGTAATAATAATATTTTTATATTTGTAAAAAAAATTATGGCATATTTGACAAAAAATGCAAGTTCTACATATGTGTGTGTGCGTAGATATAGATAGATATAGATATATTTAATCAAAGTATTTAATAGAAGTGAATTAATCTTTCACTTTGTAGTTGGATGGCATTTATTTTACTTGTGTGAAAAAAGTATTTCCACACTCCTATTTTACACTATTCCCTATGATACAAGAAAATAAGTAAACCTCCAGACTTTAATTTTTATGACAATGACTTCAACAACAAAAGATTTTGGGAGTGTTAAGAAAATGGAGATGAAGTAGAACCCATGGTGTGAGATCACAGAAATTCTACAAACATACAGTCTATCTTGAACCAATGAGTCTTTCCCAGACAAGGGCCCATACAGGTGACACTCACAGAATTTCCATTTTCAATCCAGGTGATGGTGGGGACAGGGATGCCTGTTGCTGTACAGCGCAGGGTCACAAAGGAGCCAAACGTGGCATTGTGAGACTCAGGAGACCTCAGGATTCTGGCAAAGACTGTTTAGAAGACAAAAGTGGTGAGTTACTTTCTAAACAGAATGCTCAAGCTAAATTATCTTCCAAAAATGTATATCAGATCATAATCTTCTGTGTTTCCCTCTAAGGAGAATATCAAACTCCCCCCTTACCTTTGTTTTAAGGAGAATACCAATCTCCTAACTCTGGTCTATGCTCCTAACCCTTTATGCTGTGACCCTGTATTCCTCACCTCTGCAGGACATGTTCCCAGTTTAGACCTCATTCTGCTGCTTTGTCTACCTAAGATGTTCACGCCACAGATCTTCACATGGCAGCATCCTTGTATCACTGAGTCCTGGTTTAAGTCACACTTCTTCAGAAGGACCTTTCCTCAGAGCTCAACATAAAGCATATCTCTACCTATATTTGCTTTCTGCCATCCACTTTATTGCTTTTACAAATGTTAACACTTTATGAAATTATTCCTTTTATAAGTTATCTATTATCCCTCTTACCAACTGACTGGAAGAGATCCATATTTATTGTCATTCCAAAAAAGGTGACCCGACAGAGTGTGGAAATTATTAAAACAATATTACTAATATCACACACTAGCAAAATCCTGCTGAAGATTATCCAGAAAAGACTTGAACATTGACAGAGAACTACCAAAAATACAGGCTGGGTTTAGAGGAGGTCGTAGCACTAGGGGCATTATTGCCAATGTCAGATGGATCTTGGTAGAAAGCAGAGGGCACCAGAAGAATGTCTATCTGTGTTTCACTGACTATGCAAAGGCATTTGACTGTGTGGATCACAATAAATTGTGACTAACCTTGAGGAAAATGGGGATCTCAGAGCACTTGATTGTGCTTATATGAAACCTATACTTGGAAGAAGCAGTCCTCAATAACAGAGCAAAGAAACACTGCATGGTTCAAAATCAGGAAAGGAGTGCATCAGGGATGCATCCTGTCACCTTTTCAATCTATATGCAGAACAGATCATTCAGGAAGCAGGGCTTTATGAGGAGGAGTGTGGCATCAGAATTGGAGAAAGACTCATCAACAACCTATGATATTCAGATGACACAACCTTGCTTACTGGAACTGAGAAGGACTTGAAGCACTTGCTTCAAAGGTCAAGGGCTATAGTCTTCATTTATGGATTGAAGCGCAACATCAGGAAGACAAAGATTCTCACCACTGGGCCAATTGGCAGCACCATAATAGATGGAGAAGAGATTGAGGTTGTTAACAGTTAAAGCTTCCTCAGATCCACAATCAACACTCTTAACACCAGCAGGCAGGAAATAAAAAAATGAATTGCATTGGGAAAATCTGTTGTCGTGGACCTATCCAGAGTGCTGAAAAGCAATGATGTCAGTCTAGATACAAAGGTGTGCCCTGTCCAGGCCATTTTCTTTTTAATTATTTGTTATGCTTCAGAGAGTTGGACAATGACTAACGATGACAAAGAAGAATAGATACCTTAGAGTGTGGTGCTGGAGAAGAGTCTTGAACATACCATGGGCCACCAAGAAAACAAATAGGTCTTTCTTTGAGAGGGTGAAACCAAGTCTTTCCTTGGAGGCTAGGATTTTAACTCTCTGCCTCACTTACTTTGGGCATGTGGTCAGGAAAGATCAGTCCTTGGAGAAGGACATCATGCTCAGAAGGGTGGACAGACCGCATAGGAGAAGGAGACTCTGGATGAGATGGACTGATACAGTAAGTGGGGTGATGGGGGTTGGTGTGTCAGAGTTAGTGAGACTGGCTCAGAACAGAAAAGAGTTCAGAGCTGCTGTATATAGGGTTGCTATATATTGCAGGCGACTCAATGGCACATAAAAACAATAACATACGATGACAGGTTTGGAAGCCAGGGTGGCATCCACTTTCTAAATATCATGCCTCCAGAATCTCTATGAACTTTGATAAATGTTGATAGTTGTAGAGGGGCTCCAGGTCCTTTGTTCATAAGTTTACTATGAGTCATGCTTAACTTGAAGGCAATCAACAGCAACAACATTATTCCTCCTCTGAGGAACTTGGAGGCATAGTGTAATGTGTTGGGTTGCTACACAGATTTTTGTGGTTTGAACCAGCCAGCTGCTTTGCAGAAGGAAGATGGATTATCTTCGTCTGCAAAGATTTGCAATCTTAGAAACCCAGTGGAAGATGACAGTGAGTTAGTCTGGCTTGATGGGAGTTGTTTTGGATTATCCCACTGCTAGATTGTGAGGTCTCTAAAACTTGGGGATTTGGTTTAGTTTTTCACTGTTATAATAATCACCTAGAAGAGTTGTTTATGCCCAAAGTAAGTACTACTGGATTTTGTTGAACAAATGAAATAATCAACGCTTTATGGCCTCAACTCTATATCAGTATATACGGGCGGGGGGGGTGGGGGGAGTAAAATCTACCAAACTTTTCAGAGAAAAAATATTTCATGTAAAAGAGGGACATGACAAAGAGCAATTTATATTCTTATTGAAACTGAATCTCTAATGATTAAGTAAAAAGACAGTATTTTGGTATAAACAGTAATATTGACAACTGAGATTAAGGATCAGAATGTAAAATAAATTTAAATGGACTCTCAGAATCATTTTGTTGATAAGGAATGCTCAAGCTAAAGACTTTAAAGAGGAACACTAACTAGATTCCCGCTTACATTTTACAGACATGTTAGCTAAAGTTCAGTTTTGAAGGTATGTTATAGATTGAATGGTATCCTTCCAAAATAGAGATGCCATTTATAGTCATTGGACCTATGGATCTGATTGTGTTTAGAAATGGGATTTTTCTTATGTCATTTTAATGGAGTTACACCTGTACAGAATGGATTCTAAGTCTAATCACATCTGACTTAGGAAAAGACCCAAATGAACACAGATACACAGAAGGGAAGCCAGACATCTTGTGGGAACATTGACAAGTCAAAGAACTAAGGAACTGCCAAAATTACTAACAGGGAATGAATCAAAATGCCTGAGGACTTTATTTAGATTTGTTGTCTCAAAAACTGAGGAGGGTGAGGTGGGGTTTCTTTTCTTTAAAGGCTTTCACTTGGTATAAGTCATGGTAGAACAGTACTCAAGAAAAAAACTCTTAACTCAAATATACTGCAATCAAGTTAGTTCCAACTCAGTGACTCTCCATTGGACTTCTAAGGCTGTAATCATAAAGGGGACACTACCCATCTTTCTTCCTCGGAGCTGCTACTGGATTTGAACTGCAAAGGTGTGGCCTTTGGGATAACAGTGCAACTTTCTATGGATGACGCCACTAGAATTCCTCATAACAATATTAAGTAAAGAAAACAAATGCTGTCTAAGATAATACAACTTAGATGTGGGAGAAACCTAGTCTCAAGTTTTCTGAATTCAAAAGCAATGTTCTTTTTTAAATGTTATAAAATCTTTTTGACTGCCTATTATATCATGAATATAATATTTTTTGCTATTGCCTTTTATTTTAAATTTTTGTTTTTATTTTTATTTTCCATTTTTAATTTTATTTACAGTTGACTTTTATTTTCCAGAGATTATCTGAAACATAAAAGATAATATGAATCCTCCGTTAACATAGTGCTTTGAAATTTAGTTCTTTGAGTTAATTGGAATTTGTGAAATTTGAATTCTAAAGGAAAATAGAGGGAGGTATAGTGTATCCTATGAAGCATATAAGCAGGACAATCATCTATCAGATCTAGAACTGTGTAAGATCTTGGTTTGCTTGTTGAATAATTCTTGAACAAGAGATTATATAATTCAGTGAGATACAAAGATATATGATTTGCTTGAAAATCAAATCTGCTTTGCAGATTCAAACTTACTTAATGACTTCTCTTTTCCTACTGAGGGCTCAAAAGGATAGAGTATTTTAGAAATGCAAATGTTGAGCCCAAAATTCAGGAAATGAAAATGCAAGTCAGTACTGTTATTCAAAGCAGCAATGTAAGTGTTATAAAAGATAAAATAATGGGAATAAACGAATGGGCTAAAAAATGCAGTGGAATCTGTCCCAAGAAAATTGTCATTTTTTATCTTCACGTGCCATGGAATCGACTGCAATTCATAGCAACCCCGTATACAATAGATCTGAACCTTGCCCTCTCTTGAAACATCATCATAATTTCCATTATACTCAGTCAAGTCCATTGTTGTCGTCACTGTGTTATTCTATCTCACTGATGGTCTTCTCTTTCACTCTGATGGCAAGAAGCTGTACTGCAATCTCAAAGTAAGTTGTTTAAATCCTCCAGCTGCACCATGGGAGAAGGATGGGTAACCTCCTCCCAAGTGATTTACTGCCTCTGAAAACCTGGTGGAGGGTCAGGTATGAGTTGGTTAAGACTCAGTGACACACCACAATAACTACCTTTCTCAGCATGATATCTTTTTTACAAAGAAAAAATGTAGCCTTTCTTGACAACATGTCCAAAATATGTTTTTAATTAAGGCCTAAACTATAATTACCAATCTATAAGAAATTATATATTGAGAAACACAATAAACAATATCATGAAGATGCAATTAAACTAAAGTCGAAATAGAGTAAACTTAACTGATTAATTTGTTTCTTCAATAATAACAAAAAAGAACTTCAGGGGAAAATTAAATGGATGAGAGAATCCTTAAAGATTGTTGTTTTGTTAGGTATAATTTTGTTGAGTACAACTCATAGTGGCTCTATGAACAACATATCTGAACCTCTGTGCCATTCTCACCAACTATGATATTAGTGAGCCTATCACCCATCTAAGGAGTTCTGGTGGTCTAATTCATAGGGAGTAGAGATGCTAAGCAAAAGCTCCCACTTCTCTGCTTTTCAAATCCATCAGTGCCACCTTGGGAGAAATGTGGGCTATCTCCTTTTATGTGATAGATCTGCAGCCTCAGAAACGTACTGGAGAGTTAACTATGAATCAGTTCCAACTCAATGGCAATGAGGGATGAGTACCATCCATCTCTAATGTGTGCTGCTTTTGTGGATCTTACGCCAATAAATAGGAACTCAGGTAGTGTAGTTCATAGGGAGTTGTGCTTCTAACCCAAAAGGGGTGCACCCTCTGCCCATTCAAATCCACCAGAGGCTCCATTGAGACAAGATGAGCAAGGTCCTCCCATGTGATTCCACAAACCTGCTCGAAGGACAGTTATGCATTAGTTCTGCCTCCATTTCCATGACTTTGATTTTGACAATCCAACAAATAAAATGCTAAGTGATATTTTAATAATGAAACAGACCTTGCAGTAAAGGGCACTAAGAAAGTAGGGTTAAATGAGTGTGATGTGGGATAATAAAATGATAATGTGGTTATGCTTTAGAAGGAAAATACATTCTTGCATTAAAATATCCACGAATGAAGTCATTTAACATTTCACATTTTCTTTAAAATTTAATAAGCAAAAAAATTAGAAAGGGATAGAGAAGAAATGGCAGGATGTTAATAATTATTACTGTAGAGTAATGGAAACATGGGCACTTATTGTATTAGTCTGTCAACATTTTTTAAAATAAAAAATTGTATCAGGAAAGGACTGCATCAAGGATGTATCCTGTCTCCATACCTTTTCATTCTATATGTGGAATAGATCATTCAAAGGCTGGGCTTTATGAGGAGGAATGTGACATCAGAATTGGAGGAAGACCCATTAGCAACCTGTGATATGCAGATGACACAATCTTGCTTTCCCAAACTGAGGAGGAAATAACATGCTTGCTGCAGAAAGTCGAGGACTCTTCAATGTAGTCACAATGTGGATTGAAGCTCAACATCAAGAAGACAAAGACTCTCACCAATGGCCCAATTGTCCACCCGCACCATGATAGATGGAGAAGAGATGGAGGTTAACAATTTCAGTTTGCTCAAGTCCACAATCAATACTCTTGGTACCAGTAGTCAGGAAATCAAAAGATGAATTGGGAAAATCTGTTGCGAGGGACCTCTCCAGAGTACTGAGAAGCAACTATGACAGTCTAGAGAATAAGGTGCACATGATCCAAGCCATGGTCTTTGCAGTTACTTGCATCAGAAAGCTGGACAATGACTAAGGTTGACAGGAGAAGAATCAACGCTTTGGAGTTGTGGCACTGAAGAAGAGTGTTGAACATGCCATGGACAGCCAAGAGAGCAAACAAGTCTGTCTTGGAGAGAATGAAAACAAGTTTCTCTTTGGAGGGAAGGATTTTGAAGCTCCATCTCACATACATTGGGCATGTGACCAGGAGGGACCAGTCCTTGAAGAAGGACTTCATGCTTAGAAGGGTGGAGGGACAGCATAGGAAAGGAAGACTGGGTGAGATGGATTGACGCAGTAACTAGGAAAATGCGGGTAGGTGTGTCAGAGTCAGTGAGACTGGCTCAGGACAGGGCAGGCTTCAGAGCTTTTGTATTTAGAGTTGCTATGAGTCACAGGCGACTTGAGGGCACATAACCACCACAACAACATAACAATATTAAGATAGGGAAAAAAATTTCAGCTGAGTCTACCTAAAACAACCAGGATGAAAGTAGAAAGAAAAGGAAAACCTAGACTCATACTTTACAGTATGGTAAAGCATAAATTAGGTGCAAGGTGACATAAAGAATTTGTGCTCAATTAGTAAGTGAAAATTTGGCATTTTGGACCCACACAGGGATGTCAGGGAAACACTGTGGAGCAGTTGTACTGTATAACAACTGGGATCACCATGAATCAGAACCCATTTGACAGGAAGGAAAGCTGGAATACTCCTTGGAGGCAAAGATGAAGAGGCTTCATCTCCACACTGTGGTCATGTTGTTAGGTGAGGCTATCCCTTCAAGCATGAGCTTGTAAAGGTGGAGGGCAAGTGAATGAGAGGAGGACCCTCATTGAGATGGATTGTCACAGTGACTTCAGCAATGGGCTCACGTGTGTCAGAGGTGGTGAAGATGGCAAGGATAGGGCAGGGTACAGATCGGTTCATAGAGTTTCTGTAAGTTGTAGTCAACCAGTAACACCTAACAACAATGGAAAATTAAGAAAACTGAGGGAAGCATGTTCCTGAGGAGAATTGCTTGGTAAAGATTTCATGCTTAAACTTTACAGTTGAGCAGAGGGAGCACTGATTCTTGAGATCACACCTGAGGAGAATGGCAAGTGCAGAGGACAAAGGAGCAGTTCAAGTCTGAAATTAACTGACACTTTTCCTTGATGCACACTACTCTTTTTTCAGGCAAAGGAATAGGGACCAGAGGAATATATTAGCCTATTATAAACCCTGTTTCTGAGCAATTATTTCAGAGATCAAAATGAGGGTTCATGGGGCTCATTTTCTCTTGCTCTTCTTTCTTCCTCCCTCCCTCCCTCCTTCTCATCTTTTTCTTTTATTTCAGTCATTTACTTTCTTTTACTCTCTCTTTCTGTTTCTGGCTTCTCTTAAATAGGTTATAGTATTTAATCCAGCAATTACTAATAGGAATGAATTGAGGGGAAGAGGAATTTAAAAGGACAAAGTGGAATGATTTCACTAGAATTTAGTTGTAAGCCAGAAAACTATCTCAGACACCTTGTCTGAGATATTAAGATAAGAATGTTTGAAATCATATCAATCCAAGATTTGTTTCCTGAGTAAAACTGTATAACTTGAGATCTTGTGGATTTTACCCCAAAATTATAAAAATGTAGGTTAGGTTAGAAGGTACACCATTTGGGCAGGATGAAAAGTATATTGAAGGAAAACAAAAAAAAAATTCTTGTTCTACCATAGGACTTCCCAAACACACTGAATTTCCAGGCACTTTCATCTGTGCATATTCCATAACTTAATTTGGTTTGATTTGCTTTTATGTGGATCAATTACTCCTTGGGCTTTTGAAATAAAAACCTAAGCTGGCTCTTGACATCTTAACATTTCTCCAAATAATGTAGCTCAAAAAAACCCCCCTAAATAAATCTGCAGTCACAGAGTAACTTTCTACTCCAACATGTGTGAGAATTATACTTTCCTGCTCATTTATTTCATTACATTTATTACATATCCATAGTTGGGAAGACCAAGTTGAAACATTTCCGTTTACACAGTATTTTCTTAAGAAGTGTAAATGTCCAATAAGTATATTATAGAATAAAGCACACCTCTAAAATAATCCTGTTAAATATTATGAATGAATTTTTCTGTATATGCCAGTTATTTCCTAACAAAATTATATCATGTACAGGTGTGTAAAGGGTCAGTAATAACTAATTAAATACAATTGGATAGAATATGTTTTAAAAGAAGCAACATTAAAAATACCTTTAGCATCTTGCTCAGGTTCACTTTCTTCTATTAATAGAAACAAAATAGAACAAACAAAAAACACACAAACAAAAACAACATATCATGAAAAGGAAAACCATGGACCACAGAAAGCTCAAGCATGCAACATTTACTAAATTTACTAATCTTAAGAAGAGAACATTAATGAAAATCTTGTTTCTCTCATTACAGTCAGGAATAAATGCAGTCAGGGGAAACTACTGGCCTTATAAAAGCAAACTATTATGTTACAGAAGATTTCAAATCATTACTTTTAGTCAGGCAGCATTACACAAAAAAATATTAACAGCGTACCCAACAACATAGATCATTCATGCATTTTTATTTGACTGTTGACAATTACCCTTTCTTTCAAGGTGGCATTCTGCCTCCTATGCTGATAAATTGCGTTCTCCCTTGCAGCTTGGCTTCTCCTCTTACGAGGCCCTGCTGTGAAGTCAGTGATGTTGAATCTGGGATCTCAGCTATCATTTCTATGGCAATAGACTTGTGTTGTGGTAAACAGAGGATTAGGGGGTTTCTGCAGAATGGAACTACCAACAACACAGATCTGTTCCCCACTATCAGCAGTCAAGAAAGCAACTCAATATCTTCTGGGAAAGTACTGAGGAAGCAAACCCCAAAGGAAAATGCAAATGTCTAAATAAAAAGAATTTAGAACAATTCCTTAAAAAGTACAAAAAGTCAAGTTAAAATAGTTCACATAATCCTATCAGATGTAGACCTCACACAGGGCTCTTTTTTTCTTTGAAAGCTTCTTTGTCCCTATTGACCTCCCTTAGAATTAATAAGAAGTCAACTGGAATATAGTTCAAAATAACAGAGCTATTAACCCCTTTTCTCGGTAAGCATGCATTTACAGTGTTCTTCTCAAATTAGAATTCTTTCCTCGCACATGTTTTACATAATTTCATTTAGCATTCACTGTATCTTTGCAATGGAGCAAAAGGATTATTATTCCACTCATCTTCCAGAAAAAAAAAAATCTAAGACTTGGATATTTGCCACAGGTTCAGGACCAGGAATCTCTCCCAGTTCTTCATTTAAGAGATCTCTTGTTTTAGTCAAGTATCATATTGAAACGGCCTTGTTTTTGCACATACTATTAAATATTCATAAACTTAAATGAATTTAAATTTTCTAGTTTGATTTTACTCTATCTGAACTTTCCTTGTTCTTACCAGTCAAATCAAAGTGAAAGATTACTTAATATTTATAAATTACATGTGGTTTCTTTTTTTTATTTTGGGGGTTTTTTAATGGTTAAAGGGAGATTTAGAAGAGTACCTCTGGAAAATGGAACTATTTTTTAAAATAATATGACTATGCCTGATATCGGGATGATACATCCTGATGTACTCCTTTCTTGACTTTGAACCATGCAGTGTTTCCTTGCTCTGTTCTAAGGACTGCATCTTGGTCCAAGTATAGGTTTCGTATAAGCACTATCAAGTGTTCTGGGATTCCCATATTTCTCAAGGTTAGTCACAATTTGTTGTGATCCATACAGTTAAATGCCTTTGCATAGTCAATGAAACACAGACAGACTTTCTTCTGGTCCACTCAGCTTTCTGCCAAGATCCATCTCCAGCTTGTATTTCTGTTAGTTCTCTGTCAATGTACTGTTCAAGTATTTTCTAGAAAATCTTCAGCAGGATTTTGCTAGTGTGAAATTAGTAATATTGTTCGATAATTTCCACAGTCTGTTGGGTCACCTTTTTTTTTGAATTGGAATAAGTATGGATCTTTTCCAGTCAGCTGGCCAAGTAATTGTCCTCCAGATTTCTTGGCACAACTTGGTGACCACATGCAGGGCAGCATCTGTTTGCTGAAATATGTCAAATGGTATTCCATCAATTCCTGGGGCTTCATTTTTTTTCCAAGTCCTTCAGAGCAGCCTGCACTTCCTCCTTCATCACCATTGCCTCTTGATCATATTTAGTTTTTTTAAATACTTCTGTGTCAGCCAATTCTTGTTGGTACAATGACTGTATACTCCTCCCATCTTCTTTTAATACTTTCTGAATCATTCAATATTTTATCCATAGCATCCTTAAGCATTGCAACTTGTGGCTTGAGTTTATTCTTTAGTTCTTACAATTTAAGAAATACTGAGCAAGTTCAGCCTTTTGATTTTCTGACTCCAGCGCTCCTTGCACATTTCATTATAATATTTTGCCTTGTCTTCCTGAGCAGCCCTTTGAAGTCTTCTATTCAGCTCCTTAATTTCTTGATTTTTTCCCCCTTTCTTCTGTATGCTCTAGTGCAATATTCAGAGTCTCTTAAGACATCCATTTTGGTCTTTTCTTCTTCTTTCTTCTTTGTAATGACTTTGCATTCTTCATCAAAGATCCTCTTGATATCTTCCCACAGCTCATCTGGTCATTATGAGGAGAAGTGTGGCATCAAGATTGGAGGAAGACTCATTAAAAATCTGTGCTATGCAGATGACACAACCTTGCTTGCTGAAACTAAAGAAGACCTGAAGCACTTGCTGCAAAAGGTCAAGGACTGTAGTTTTCAATATGGATTGAAGCTCAACATCGAGAAGACAAAGATTGTTACTACTGGGCCAATTGGCAGCACCATGATAGATGGAGAAGAGATTGAGGTTGTTGGCAATTACAGCTTGCTCAGACTCATAGTCAACACTCTTAACACCAGAAGTCAGAAAATCAAAAGATTAATTGTTTTGGGAAAAATCTGTTGTCATAGATTTCTCCAGAGTGCTGAAGAGCAATGATGTCAATCTAGATACAAAGGTGCACCTAATCCAGGTCATGGTCTTCTCAATTACTTGTTATGCTTCAGAGAGCTGGACAATGATTAGGGATGACAGAAGAAGAATAGATGCCTTCAAGTTGTGGTGCTGGAGAAGAGACTTGAACATACCATGGCCTGCCAAGAAGACAAATTGGTCTGTCTTGGAGAGGGTGAAACCAAGTCTCTCCTTGGAGGCTAGAATTTTAAAGCTACATCTTTAGGCACATGGCCAGGAGAGACTGATTCTTGGAGATGGACATCATGCTCAGAAGAGTGGAGGGACAGTGCAGGAAAGGAAGACCCCAGATGAGATGGCTTGATACATAATCTGGGACAATGGAGTTTGGTGTGTCAAAATTAGTGAGACTGGCTCTGGACAGGGAAGGATTCAGAGTTGCTTTACGTAGAGTCGCTATATAACCCAGATGACTCAATGACACATAACAACAACAACACCACCACACTATATAGGTTATTTTCGTAGTTAAACCTCTTATTTAGAGTCAACAAGACCTTGGGGAGGGCCTTTGTATTAAAAGTTGGTTGTTATTATATTTTGGAGGAACATTCTTCTTAGTGGTACAGCACTCTTCAGTGCATATGCTGTACTCAGGTAGCCTGGGGTTGCTGTGATGCTGACCCTTGTGCCATTGGGGTGTCAAATGCCATAACTGTTACCCATGGTGGACAGTGTTTGGCAGAGCTCCCAGTTTAAGACAGGTTTGGAAGCAGGAATTCCATCTACTTCCAGAACAACATGCCTCCGGAAATTCTGTGAACTTTGATAAATGTTGATAGTTATAGAAAGGCTTTAGGTCTTTTGTTCACACAGTTGCTATGAGTTGTGCTTGACTCGAAGGCAATCAACAACAACAATGCTTGGTAGCTTAGTAGCAAGTAGCTGTGCTAAGGAACGTGATTCGAGGCCACCAGCTGCTCTGTGGAAGAAGGATGGGCAATCTCTTCCCGCAGGACTGAAAACCTGCAGGAGGGTCAGCTATGGGTCAGTTCTGACTCTACAATACACAACAATAAAACTGTTTTTTAAAGCATAGATATTGAACTAATTTCTTAGAATTGTGGATAAGGATGGACAATCTCTTCCAATGGGATTTACTGTCTCTGAAAACCCACTGGAGGGTCAGCTATGGGCTGGTTCTGACTGGCTAGTACACAACAACACTTAGAACTGGTCTTTTGGACACCTGAATATATTAGAGATTTCTTTATCACAGTCCTTAATTACAGGAAATAAATGAAGGTTCATAGGTAGATTAGTTTAGGTAGGAAAAATGGATTTTAATACTGTGGGGCCGGGCACGCCTTCCTAGATAATCAGTTCCACCACTTGCTAGTAGTACCTTAGGTCCTGCTCAACTCATTGTCTCAGAGTCAGAATATACTCATAGCTGACCCTCCAGTGTATTTGCAGAGACTGTAAATCACACAGGAAGAGATTACCCATTTTTTTCTCCCTCAGAGCAGCTGGTGGATTTGAACCACATGCCTTAGGGTTGGCAGCACAACACCCTATCCACTAGGCCATCAAAAGGTCTTGTTTGTTGTTGTGTACTGTCAAGTTGGAACTGACCCATAGCTGCCCCTTTGGTAGATTTTCAGAGGCAGTTAATTGAGCAGAAGGAGATTGCCCATTCTTTCTCTTGCAAAGCAGGTGGTAGATTCGAACTGTGTGCCTTCAAGATTACAACACAGCTTCTTAGCACTGGGCCTCCAGAAGGTCAACTTGGAAGCCTAATTAGAATCTTTATTAGCTTATTTTCTTTTAAACTATTTTTTATTAGAATATAATAATTTTAAATAATAATAATAATAATAATAATAATAATAATAATAATAATGAAAGCTCTTTAATATGTTAGCTTGGAAGTACCCAGAATAAGAATAAATAACATCTACAATTTTTTTTAAAAAAACTATTAGAATTAGAAATGTGAAATTCAAAGATATCAAGCAGTAGACAATAGAAAGCATTCTCTCTTTCCACATCCAAGACAACAAATACACATTCCCAGAGTCATGCTTGGGTTGATACTTGGGCTTTTGTATATTTTCAAAGGATATTCAAACATACATGTTTGGTTTTTTTTTAAATTGGCTAATTTTATAAAGAATGGATGATCTATCTAGATCCTAGTTCTAGAATAAGAGAAGAAAGAAATCATTTCACGTTTCCAAGCTTAATCATCCAAGTTCATTATCCTGATTATATTGAATTTTTAAATTCCTCTTATGCTATTCAGAACTGAAATTAAAACATAAGGCAGAGTCCAATAAATCTGGAAAATAGCAAAGCCTTTCAAAATGTTTCATTCATGAGTATAAATTCACATTAGTAGGGTTCCTCCCCTTTGCTGTCATCTAAAACAGTCTATTTTTTAATCTATAAACATCCTAATTTTTTTTAATACCAGCTCTAATTAAGGTTTATCTCTAAAGTTTTAAAAGTGAATGTGTGTAGGGGAAATAGGGAACTTTTTCTACTTACTTTCATTATATTGGTTGAGGAGAGAGAGAATTTGGAGGAAAGATCTACTGTCATATAAAGAAAGGTAAGCCATCAAGATAACTTTGTAGAAATAGAAAAAACACAACCAGCAAAGTCATATAGATCATGTAGACCTTATGAAAAGAAAGACAAAACGAGGAGAAAACTGGCAGAACAGTTTGCATTCCTCTTGCCACAAAAGTGAGGGAAACAAAGAAGATAATAAGAATTTGGCCAAGTAGACTTAAGTTCTCAGCCAAGGCTGAAATCACACATACTTTGATCTTTGTTGCATTGGCATCGGAAAATCTTTATGGTAATTTAATTATCACAAGGAGGAGGGGGAAACCCCATGCAAATAAAGCAAACAGAACTTAGACATGAAGCCAAACTCCTACTTGAGAGTGTTGGAAAGATATTTTGGGAAGATTTGAGCAATAATCAAATAATGAAATCATGAAGGGAAAGAATTTGAGATATGCATGAGATATGCATGAAAAGGTTCCTTTGAGAGTAGGCTTCCAGAAAACTTCCAGGTATCTATCTCTTATCTAATTGATTAGGATTCAAGTCAATGTAAGTAATAAATCATGTTGGTTCCTGCTCTACAGTACACCACAACAGTAGTAGCATATTAGCATAAAAGTCACAAGAACAGGCTCTGGATTTAAATCACTTCATTAGGAATCCAGTTAACTTCACTAATTTTTAATAAGATGTTTTTATTAAATATGAAAGCATTTTTATATGTGTATGGGAGATTTATTTATACTCATTGCTGTGGAATCAGAACTGATTCATTGGTGACTCTTCACTGGATTTCCAAGGCTATAAATTACAGATTCTCCATATTTCTCTGATTGAGCCACTGGTGGATTCAAACTGCCAGAAAAATATTGCAGTTGGGTTAATAAAGTGACTACTTACAAACTAGGCCACCTGAGCTCTCTGTTTTATTTACAAATAGCATTCAATTACCATAGTAGTTAACATAATTTCAGGGTTGATTCTTGAGTTTCCTAAGCAGATAAAATTGTCATCTTTAATATTGTTACTTTTTATGTGCCCTTTCAAATACTACGACTGTACTTCTACTCATTGCCATATGGTTAGAACTGACTCAGTTGACTGTTCAAGTGGGTTTTCTGATGCCATACATCGCATGGGAGGAGACTGCCCATCTTTCTCCTGTAGTGTCATTCTAGTTCACTAGGGTGACTTGTGGCCATGACGTACATGCAAAAAGACTTGGCTACAATGCTTGAACACAGGCGAAGAATGCCAAGAATGGGTGGGACTGAAAGCAGTCTCAGAGTTGCTGGAGCATGTACCACCATTCAAGGGATCTGGAAGTTCTCTGTTAAACAAAGACTATTTTCTGATGTCCTTGATAGGGTAGTTAAGAGTGCAGTAAGGTCTTGTTCATGTGTACAAAGATGTCTTGAAAACTGTTCATGCTTAGCTATGCTTTGTTCAATGTTGCCCATGCTTTGTTCCATATGTTTAACCATTTACCTACCTTATGAGATCATGCTTTGCTGTATGCTTTGATTTTCTGCTAATAAAAGCAGAGGCTTTACAATCTCTCCATGCAATTAGCCTGAGAGAGCTTTTTGCCCTCTGGAAAATTTACATTTCACTTTGCTAGTCTTTTTTCGGTTCTACTCACGAGAAACAACATTCTCCTCCTAACAGGCTTGTGGATTCAACTACCAGAGAAGCACTGCCTTGGGTAGAGTTGCAAATTCCTACAGCCTAGACCATGTTGGGCGTAATACTATTACATGTATTTTTTATTTGTTACATATTCCACTTGGTAGATTTACATACTGATATATAGTAATTACAGCATGAACCAAGATATGTGTTAACAGTTCAAAACTGCCTAGCCAAGCAAGACAAGTACAAAACTGCATTGTTGTTTACTATCTAGTTGTAACCAACCCATAGCTGACCATCCAGTGGGTTTTCAAGAGGCAGTTAATTGCAGAAGAGGAGATTGCCCATCTTTCTCCTGTGGAACAGCTGGTGGCCTCTAGCTGTGTGCCTTTGGGATTGCAGTGCAGCTTCTTGCTAGTGGGCCACCAGAGTTCACTAGTACAAAACTTGTAACAGATACTAAAACAGATATCATTTTCTTATTACATAAAAAAGACAAAGCTGTTCAAAATCCAAGTAACTGGGCTATGTGGAGAAGAATGTGGCATTGGGACTAGAGGATGACTCATCAACACCCTAGAGAATGCAGATGACACAACCTTGTTTTCAGAAAACAAAGATTTCAAACACTTTCTGTAGAAGCTCAAAGACTAACACCACCTAATGTTCAAAGACAAGGTGGCTATCTCAGTATGAAAGGTAGTAGTGGAAATAAATAACTGCTGTTCTCTGACCAGAAAAGGAGCCTAAAATTTGTTTTTCCTAGAGGCTCATTTGCCATGCATTGAGAGCTGGACAATGAATAGGGATGACAGAAGAAGTATTGATGCTTTGAGCTCTGGTGTTGGAGAAGAGCACTGAATATCCCATGAACTGCCAAAAGAACAAACAGTTGTGTCTTGGAGAAGGTGCAGCCAGAGTGCTTGCTTCTTGAAGACAAAGATGGTAAGGCTTAGTCTCACATACTTTGGGCATCTTGCTAGAAGAAGTCTTCTTTGGAAAGGGACTTAATGCTTGAGAAGATGAAGGGCCATGAAAGAGAGGAAGACCCTCAATCACGTGTGTTGAGATGCTGACTGTGGCAATGGGCTTGAGTGTGTCAAAGATTGTGATGATGACACAGGATAGGACAGGGTTCAGAACCTGTTGTTCATGGAGTCACTATGAGTTGTACTTGATTCAATCACACTTAACAACACAAGAAGCTAACTGCTTGAAACCAAAGGGTAGAAGTGAAACTTTATTATTCTTGAAAGGTGTAAAGAGAAGTGATGGTTTTATAGCCAGAACTGTGTTCTTCTTTCAACTGTCTCAAATGAACCCCAAAACATTGCAGAACAGGGACCTAAAACTGCCATTTTATAATGTTTCATTTGTAACTAGATCTGCTTGCATAGTGGATTACATGTTGGTATCTGAGTCAAATTCACCAGTCACTCAGTGGGAGAAAGATAAGGCACTTCTGTTTCCATTAAGGCATATAGTCTTGGAAGTCCAATGAAGGTTACCATGAGTTGGAATTGGCCTAACGGCAGTGGGCTTGGGTTTTTAAAATTCATATGGAATGAGGGGATTTCAAGGTCCCTTGTAGGAACTCTAGTAGGCTAGTGGATAAGGAGTGACACTGCCAAACCTAAAGTTGGCAGTTCAAATCCATCAGCTGCTCCATGGGGAAAAGATGTGTAATATCCTCCCATGTGGTTTATAGCCTCCAAAAACTCTCTGGAGGATCAGCTATGAGTTGGTTCCAACTCCTTGATAATGAGCGAGAGAGGCAGTCTCAGGCAGGTCTGATGGTGTGGTTGATAAGAGAGTTGCACCACTAAATCAAAGACTATCTGTTTCATGGGTTCTTCTGAGAGAAAAGCAGTTTCTTCTCCTTGAGAGTTACAGTCTCAAAAACTTGATGGATGGTCCCTATGAAGCTCAACCAACTCAACAGTGATGAGTAAAAGACAATCGCAAAAAGTAGTGGGGAAATAAGAAAACTCCACTCAAGATGTAGTGACAAATTATAGTATCAAAGCATATTAGGGTAAAGAATGTTAAGAAAGTCAACAAATTCAGTAACTATTAATTTATTCTCATTGCAAATAAAGCTCTGAGGGGGGGTAAAGTTTAAGATTCAGAAAAAAATATTTTACCATACAAATTGAAAAAGAAAAATTATGAAACAAAATTACACAGAGTTGAAGTACAAAGGTAATTATGAAAAAAAGACAGTAAAACAGTAAATTAAAATTTACAACTAAAATTAAACATGCATAAACACAATATATGCAATAAACTCAATATCTGGCAAGTTAAAATAAAGAAGTGGTAACTCAAAAGATGATAGTTATGAAACCACACAATACTGAGTCCAGGAAGAAAAATAACAAAATGTAAAAGAATAATTAAGAGAAAGAAGACCAATTTATAATTGAGGAGAATTGTGGCATCAGGATTGGTGGAAGATCTATTAACAATCTGCGTTATGCAGATGACACAACCCTGCTTGCTGAAACTGAGGAGGACCTCATGCACTTGCTGCGGAGGGTCAAGGACTGCAGCCTTCAGTATGGACTGAGGCTCAATGTCAAGAAGACAAAGATTCTCACCACTGGACCAATTGGCAGCATCAGGATGGATGGCGAAGAGATTGAGATTGTTCACAGGTTCAGTTTGCTCGGCTCCACAGTTAACACTCTTGGCACCAGCAGTCAGGAAATAAAAAAGCGTATCGTGATGGGGAAGTCTGCTGTTAGGGACCTCTCTAAAGTACTCCAGAGCAACAGTGTCTCTCTGGAGACTAAGGTGCACCTGATACAGGCCATGGTCTTTACAATCGCTTGTTATGCATCAGAGAGTTGGACAGTGACTAGGGAGGACAGAAGGAGAGTTGATGCCTTTGAGCTGTGGTGCTGGAGAAGAGTACTGAATGTACCATGGACTGCCAGGAAAACAAACAGATTCATCTTGGAGAGGATTAAACCAAGCAACTCCTTGGAGGCAAGGATTCTGGGGCTTCGTCTGACATACTTTGGACATGTTGCCAGGAGGGACGGGTCCTTGGAGAGGGACATCATGCTTGGGAGAGTGGAGGGACGGCGCAGGAGGGGAAGACCCTCTATGAGATTAATTGATTCGGTGACTGGGGTAATTGGGATGGGTGTGTCAGAGGCAGTGCAGTTGGCACAGGATAGAGCAAGGTTTAGGGCTATTGTGCATAGGGTCACTATGAGTCGCAAATGACTCGATGGCACATAACAACAACAACAACAAAACAACAACATATATTGAACAGGAATGTGAGGGAAAGGAAAGAATAGAGAGGCAGTATTAAAGAAGTGATAAATGAGATTTTTTTCTATACTTGAAGAAATGCAAGACTCCCCAGATGCATTAAAGTAACAGTTTGTAAAACTTAAAATTTGTCAGAATCCTTTGTGAAGCTTTAAAAAAACAAAACCACTCCATCACACTCGATTAAGAAATGAGAGGTGACATCACAACAGAACAAGAGTAAATTAAATCAATAATATCAGAATACTATGAAAAGCTATACTCTGATAAATTTGAAAACCTAGAGGAAATGGACAAATTTCTTGAAATGCATTTCCTGTCCAGATTGACAAAGACAGATACAGAACACTTTAACAGACCCATCACAAGAGAAGAAATTGAAAAGGTCATAAAAAGACTTCTCCATAATAAAAGTCCTGGACCAGATGGCTTCACCGCTGAATTCTACCAAACATTCAAGAGGATTTAGCACCCATTCTACTTAAATTATTTCAAAAAATTGAAAAAGAAGGAACACTACCAGAGTAGTTCTATAAAGTAAGCATACCCTAATACCAAAACCAGGCAAAGATATTACCAAGAAAGAAATTACATACCAATATCTCTGATGAATACGGATGCAAAACTCCTTAACAAAATCTTAACCAATAGAATCCAAAAGCATATATAAAAAAAATATCACCATGACCAAGTGGGATTCATAACACGTATGCAGGAATGGTTCAACAGAAGAAAAACAATCAACATAATTATCTATATTAACAAAGTAAATAACAAGAACTATATAATCTTAGCAATTGATGCAGAAAAGGCATTTGACAAAATCCAGCAGCCCTTTCTGATAAAGATATTCAGCAAAATTGGAATCGAAGTGAATTTCCTCAACATAGTCAAAAGTATATATGCAAAAACCAAGAGCCAATGTCATTCTCAATGGAGAAAGACTAAAAACATTTTCCTTGCCAACAGGGATGAGACAAGGATGCCTACTGTCGCCACTTCTTTTCATTGTTGCATCAGAAGTGCTTGCTTGGGCAATACAACAAGAGAAGGAAATAAAAGGCATCCAGATCAGCATAGAAATGGTTAAAATGTTGCTATATGCAGATGATATGATAATGTACACAGAAAACCCCAGTGACTCAACAAAATAACTATTAGAGTTAATAGGCCAGTTTAGTAGAGTGGCAGGATATAAGATCAACATCTAAAAATCAATAGGTTTCCTCTACAGAAAGAAAGAGAACTCAGAGAAGGAAATAAAGCAATACCATTTACAATAGCCAACCACAAATTGAGATACTTGGGAGTGAATGTACCTAGAGATACAAGAGACCAATACAAAGAAAACTACAGAGCATTTCTGAAAGATACAATAAAAGACCTAAAGAAATGGGAAAATGTGCCCTGTTCATGGATAGGAAGACTCAATACAGTGAAAATGACAATCCTACCAAAAGCAATCGACATGTTCAATGCAATCCCAATCCAGATACCAAATTCATTTTTCAAGGAGATTGAAAGGGGAATTATCAAATTTCTTTGGAGAGACAAGAGATGCCAAATAAGCAAAACAGTTCTGAGAAACAAAAATGAGGTGGGAGGCACAACATTCCCTGACCTCAAAACCTATTACACAACAGTGGAAACCAAAACAGCATGGTACTGGTACAATGACAGGCACATAGACCAATGGAACAAAATTGAGGACCCAGAAATAGACCAAGCTATCCATGATCAACTGATATTCGACAAGGAAATCAAAGCTATCAAATGGAGAAATGATAACCTCTTCAACAAATGGTGCTGGCAAAACTGGACTTCCACCTGCAGAAAGCTGAAACAGCATCCACATCTCACATCATACACAAAAATAAACTCAAGGTAGATCAGAGACCTGGGAGTAAAGCCCAAAATCATAATGTTCATGAGAGACAAACTGGGATCAAGGTTAGAAGTGCTAGTCCAAGACATAAAAAGACTGCCAAATACATGAGAAATGCACAATCTAAAGAGGATAAAATTGGTGTGTGGGACCTTCTAAAGAGTAAATCCATGTGTGCATCAAAAATTTTTTCCAACAGGGTGAAAAGAAAACCTACAGAAAGGGAACAAACATTTGATAATACCATCTCAAACAAGTGTCTTAAAACAAAAGTTTACAGAATACTTGGGGGGGAGAGGGGGGAGGGCTGGGCAGGGAGAGAAGTGCAGCAATGAATGAATGAAAATCCAAAATCTCTGTAAATGTTCATTAAAAATGTTAAAAAACAAAAAACACAATATATATTAAAAAAAAGAAAAGGACTGATAACCCAATTACAAAATGGGCAAAAGACATGGGAAGAACTTTCACAAAGGAAGATATTCGAATGACAAACAGACACATGAAGAAAAGCTCCAAATCACTGGCAATAAGAGAGTTGCAAATCAAAACCACAATGAAGTACCATCTCACTCCAGTAAGAGTGGCAAGGTTTAACAGGGCAGCAAGTAATAAATGCTGGAGAGGATGTGGCAAGAAAGGAACTCATACATTATAAGTGGGATTGTAAAATGGTGCAACCATTCATTCCCCAAGACAGTTTGGAGCTTCCTCAACTTGCTGAACATAGAAATTCCATATGACCCAGCTATTCCACTACTTGGATTATACCCTGAGAAAATGAGAGCTGAGGCACAAACAGATTTGTACACCAATTTTCATAGCAGCATTATTCACCATCACAAGGAAATGGAAATAGCTCAAATGTCCAACCACAAACGAATGGATTGAGAAATTATGGTACATTCACACAATGTTTTCTTTGGTGAAGTGTCTGTTCACATTCAGATGGCAAACAAACACGTGAAGAAATGTTCAAAATCCCTAGCTGTAAGAGAGATGCAAATCAAAACAACTATGAGATATCATCTCACCCCAGTAACAGTAACAAAGTTCTACAGTGCAGCAAACAACAAATGCTGGTAAGGTTGTGGAGAAACTGGAACCCTTATTCACTGTTGGTGGGAGTGTAAAAGGGTGCAACTGTATGATGCTGTCTCAAAAAGTTGGAAATGGAAATACCATTTGACCCAGCAATTCTACTACTGGGAATTTCCCCTAAAGAAACCAGAACTGTGACGCAAACAGATACATGGACACCTATGTTTATTGCTGCATTGTTCACAATAGCAAAGAGATGGAAGCAACCCAAATGCTGATCAACAAATGAATGGATAGAGAAGCTGTGGTATAGTCATACAATGGGATACTACACAGCACTGAAAACCAAGGAATTAATAAAATATTATACAAAATGGGTAACCCTGAAGGATATTATGCTGAATGAAATATCTCAGTGCAAAGGGACAAATACTGCATAATGCCACCGTTATAAAACAGGACTAACATGGGGGTTGGGGGAAAACTAAGAAAAGAAGGGATAAATAATTAACACTTCATTGAAACAGATGAGGGAAAGAACTATTGGAAAGGAATATAGATAAAGTATTATTTACATGACAATACAGACTAAGAGGTGCATAGCAAATTGAACTGGGAGTGTGGGGAGGGAGGAAATTGTGCAACAGTGAAAGAATCTTTTTAAAGAGAAAAACAAACTGAGGTGGGTAGGAAGGAAAAAGTGCAACAATGAATGAATGAATGGAAATTCAAGTTTTCTGTAAACTTTCATTAAAATATTTATTTTAAAAATGAAAAGAAAAAAACACAAAACCCAAAAAAGGCAGTTATTGAATCAGAATTTGTGAGGGATTTGATATCTTTATTTCCCAGAAGTGTTTGAAATTGCCTGATATTTCTAAGGGGCAATGGGATTGTAAATCACTTTTTAAACCAGAGTTCTGCTGGCTTAGTCTGTAGGATACCATACTGCTCAAGACCACATCTTTTTAGTGGTTCAAATCCACCTGAGGCCCAGCAGGAGAAAAATAGGAAATCTCCTTCTGTGCCTTTTTCAGCCTCCAAAAAACAGGAAGGTCAGCTCTGAGTGAGTTCTGACTCAATGGCAATGAGTTAATGATCTGAGTAGAGAGAGAGGAGGATTAATAGAGATGCAATGACAATGTTGTAATTTAAAACATGCGTCCTCATGTGTAATGTGCAACAATGGAAAAATTAAAATAAAACATAAAAAAAACCAGTGTCTACACATATTCCCATCACAGATGGAGTCAAATTTCTTTTCTTGAATGTGGACTGAACTTAGTGTCTTATTCCTAACAAGGAGACTCAGACAAAGTGACTATGTGTGACATCTTAGGGTAGACATGACAAAATATTGCTAATTCTTTCTTTATATCTGGTATACCATCACCCTAAGGAAGCATTCGCTCTGGCTTTAGAAAGGTCACAGTGAGAGGGACTGAGATTTTCACCAGACAGCACTGACAAGCACCAACTTGTGAACAAGCCAACTTTGATCTTGCTCCTCCAGTCCACCTAAGCTCTCAGAGGATTACAGCTGTGGCAGACATCGTCCTGCAACCATGACCCACAGACACGCCCTGTCAAATTACTCTCAGATTCCTAGTTCACAGGCACTATGAAGTAAAAAATGTTTATTGTTTTGTTAAGTGATTAGTTTTGAGGTACTCTATTACATAGCAATAATATAGACTTATGATAAGGGAAATTACTGCTGGCAAAGAATTAAGACTATGCCAGCAGTTGAATCGTCATGTGTTTAAGTCTGTACAAAATATTAGAATCACAAGTTGCCTATCTCATTGCTGTCAAGTCAGAACAAACTCATAGCTGACCCTTCAACTGGGTTTCCATGGCAATAAATCACATGGGAAGAGATTGCTCCTGTTTCTCCTTTGGAGCTGCTGGTGGATTGAACTGCCAAAACGCTGTGGCCTTTGGGTTATCAGTGCAGCTCACTATGGACTGTACTACAGAGCTCCACACCTGACAAAGAAGACTTATTACCCACAGACCTTCACTGAAACAATTAATGATGAATGTATGGCTATATATCAGGAGTAAAAAATTGAGAACAGAATAGATGAGGAAAAAATTAATACTGATGGCATATTCTGGTAAGATAATTTAACTAGGAACTATAAAACAATTTAAGGGTTTTTTAAAAGATAATTTTAATTTTAGGCAATATCAAGGGAGTTGGCATAAGATGAGGAAGATGTTATCAAATGATGAGTTAAGGATTGATGGCATTCTTACCTTGGTTGAAAAGACACGGTATAGTTTTAAACTTTGTAAGAATTGAAATAAATAAATATAATATAGTTGTTGTTAGGTGCTGTTGAGTTGAGTATGACCCATAGCAACTCACATTGTCACAAAAGATCTGAACTCTGTACTATCCTGTGTCATCCTCACACTTTCTGACACACTAGAGCCCATCACAGTAGTCACTGTGTGTCAATCCACCTGGCACCAGGTTGAAGGTCTGCCTCTCTCCTTCACCGACCTCTACCTTTCTGAGCATCATGTCCCTCTCCAAGGGATAGCTCCTCTTAACAACGTGTGTGTGTGTGTGTGTGTGTGTGTGTGTGTGTGTGTGTGTGTATGTGTGTTGCAAATAGGGACTTGTTCTTAGAGAGGAATGTCATGCTTGGGAGGGTGGAGGGACAGCAAAAGGAGAGGAAGACCCTCCCTGGGGTAATGGGGGTGGATGTGTCAGAGATAATAAGATTGGCACAGGATAGAACAGGGTTTATTGCTGTTGTACATAGGGTCACTATGAGTCGCAGGCTATTCAGCAGCACATAACAACAACAACTCTGTGTGTGTGTGTGTGTGTGTGTGTGTGTGTGTGTGTGTGTGTGTGGTTGTGGTGGTTGTTATTTTTGTGTAACATAGAGTCAGAAATGACCCATAGCTGGCCCTCTGGCAGGTTTTCACAGTCAGTTAATCACACAGGAAGAGATTGCCCATCTTTCTCCCACAGAGCAGCTGGTGGCCTTGAACCACATGCCTTCAGGATTGTGGCACAGCTGCTTACCATTAGGCCACTGGAGCTCCTTATATAGACAATAAGAATGACAGGAAAAGAATTGACGCCTTTGATCTGTGGTGTTGGAGAAGAGCACTGGACATCCCATGGACAGAGAACAAACAGCTATGTCTTCGATAGGGTGCAGCCAGAGTGCTCTTTGGAGGCAAGAATAATGAGACTTTGCCTCACTTACTTTGAACATGTTACTAGGAGGTTCCATTCTTTGGAAAAGGACATGATGCTGGGAAGGATGGAGAGCCTGCGAAGGATAGGAAGACCCTCAACCAGGTGGATTGACACGATGCTTGCTGCGGTGTCAGGATAGAGCAAGATTCAGATCTTTTGTTCATAGGGTTACTATGAGTTGTACTTCACTCAATGGCACCTAACAACAACGACCACACACACACACACACACACACACACACACACAGAGCAGTAGAAGAAATATGTTTTCAAAATAAATGTAAAAAAATTAACTTGTACTGGAAACAGGCTTTTAGAATGGATTGCATGACATCTAGATGTCTTCTGTTTCTAAAGTAGCAGTGGAAAGTTAAGGGAGAAAGGATGGAGAGTTTTGGGGTTTTTTGAAGGAAGAATGGGGAAAATGTGGTGTGAATATGAAAATGAGACAAAACAATGTTTGTTGTAAAGGGCATTTAGAGAAATGAAAAGGACCTTGCTTAAAAGCGAAGCACTACCTAGGAAAGAGAAGCCACAATCATAACTAACATGCACATTTTTAACATGATTACCTTTTGGGTTGAAAAAGTATTTCCATGATTTGTCAGAATTCAACTGGTGACAGTACTAAAGATCAAGATGACATGTAGGAATTTCTGCCTTAGCATGTGTATCAAGACAAAAATGTAAAGGTTATTCCATTTATAAAAAGCTTTTTCTGTTTTTCTCAAAAAATTGAGATTATTTCATAAGTGCCATTTTATCAGGTTTTTTATATTTTTCTTAGATTGAAGAGCTTAAGGAATCTCTGATCAATTTATATTATTAAAAACAATTTTTTATGTTTTAAAAACAATTTTCTAGGGCTTTTTCTAAGTATGAAATATCAAAATTGTATTAATAGAATCATTTCCTTACATTCATTTCTTTCCAATTCCTCACTGCAATACCCCATGATTTATTTACCAGGCATTCTCTTATTCAACACATAAAAATTTAGGTAAGTCTGGATTTGAACCTTTTTGCTACCATTACCTAGATCCCTGAGCCTCAGTTTCTTCTTCTAGAAATTATCGTTATCACCTCCAAATTCATAGAATTGTGGAGAAAAGTGAATGAGGGTACAAAGCAGTTGATATAGCATCTCTAACAAGAAGCTAGTTTATAAAACAAATCTTCTCATGATATTTTTCTACTCAGAACAATTTCTTTTTCTAAGATATCTATCTTCCTGAACGATAAGAGTTGTTCTTAAAGCTATTGGTTATGTTGAATATTGTTTTTTTTCAGATGTTAAAATGATATCTTTAATTTCATTCTTTAGTTAAATTTTCAGAGAAGAACCCCTCAACAGGAAGAATAATCTGTTCTTTAGATTATTACTCTATAATTAGAACATTTATGCTAATCTATGTTATTGTTATCTGTTACTAGTAATATTTGTATTATTTCTTAAATAGACTGTATTTATTTCATCTAGTGTGATTTCTTAAGAATTAGTGATTGAGAGATGCCTGTTAGAAGACTAGCCCTGGAAAGAAGGGGTTGGGAGAGGCAACCCAAAACACCTCATGCATGTTAGGGTAGAACTGTGCTCTAATGGGTTCTGAATAAAAACCTCAAGAACAACAAAATGAAACACTACCTGGCCTTGTGCCATCTTCAGAATTAGTTCTATCCGGGAGCACTGTTGCAGTAACTGTGTTGATCCAATCATGATGTTATTGTATGCCATCGAGTCAGAACCAACCCATAGCTGACCCTCCAGCAGGTTTTCAGAGGAAGTTAATTTCACAGGAAGAGATTGTCCATCTTTCTCCCATAGAGCAATTGGTGGATTTGAACTACAGAGTCTTACCAATAGGCCACCAGAGTTCCAATTTTCTCTTTCCTGGCTTCTTAGTAGCTAACAGAAAGAAAGTCAACCCTGGTCTCCTGTCATTATGTGCCTCTCTGTCTGCTTGCAAGCACAGCAAAGAGTGACAGGTTTTCTCCACTATGGAAACCCATCTCCACTGGGTTCATTATACAAGCTCCTTTTGAAAACATGCACATCATCCTCAAAAACAGTGGCTCTTTTCTGAATCCTCAAATTAAGGCTTGCTTGCCTTGCCTGCTCCTGTGACATCATGATTCTCTAAAGTGGCTTGGGATGGGAACATTTTTGTGGCCTTTGAGATAATAACATTTCTCTAACTTGTAAATATAGATGGTGAGTAATGACTGTCAGCAAGCAGTGTTTACCAAGTCAATCAGACGAGAGCCATGCAAGGTTAATCTGTTTTTGCTTCAGAGTTACATGTAAATAGAGTAACCTTATGAAAATATATTAAGGGTTTAGCCATAAGCTAACAGAAAGTTGGCCTTCATTCAGATTCAGTTTCTTCTTTTTAAATCACTTACTGGTTTCAATTGGAGGAAAGGCCAAACTGGAAAAGTCATTACTAGAAGCAAATGCTTTTTTGGTTAACTATAAAATTTTTAAGTTTAATGTTTTAACTTTTTCATAAAAGTTACAATGCTAGTTTCCATGTAGCCCTGATCTGGTATAATTATTGTAACATTAGCATGTAATAAAACTATACTACCTTACCCAAAATCTCAGCTTATTTTAAACAATTATTTCAAGCCTAATCTTACAGAAAGAAAAATACCTGATCTAAATACCCTGTTTTCTTCTTTTTTCCCTAAAAGCTAACCAGAAATTTTACCTGTGAAAAAATGAGACTCAAAGCCTTACCTTAAAAGGCATTGCCATATTCTTATTGTTTGTACTCTCTGGAATTTCTAGATACCCCAGCATGGGCACAGACTTCCTGACTACAGGTTCCCATGCAGATGAGTATGAAATGCCTTCTGAATTAATACCCTTCTAAAGTTAAATCCAAGAGAAAATGCAAGAGAAGATAACTTCCATGTCAGCTCATTCTGATCAAATCATAATTCATTTTGGTTTTCACAGCATTGCGATTAGATATTTTCTCAAACCCTTTAGACATTTTCTCAAAGTCTCAATGGTTATGAATCACTGTCAGATGTGCTTTGTCCATCCTCTTTTTTTCTTCCCCCATTGTAATAGAATTACACAAAGAGCACCTATTCATCAGTCAAAGCCTTTCTGAGCCTCATTGCCCTAAAGTGTTCCTTCATTCCTATCTACCTTCTCTATACTACGTATGTAGCCATGTCCAACTTCTATCATTGAAAATATATTGTACTTTAATTACTTCTCAGCATGTTTATCTCTACTTTTCCACAAAATGTGTTATTTTTCCCCCTATATCTTTAGGAGCTATTACATGAAAGATAGTAAACAACAAATTAATACATTTGGAAACCATACAAACGTATTTGCTACTATTCATTTATGGGTAAACTTTTTCAAATTTTTAAGCTTCTTCTGTATTCGGGATGCTTCAGGTAAAAATACGTAAGTCAACATTTATCAATGTGATCCATGGATCACTTGTGTGGGAATCATTTGGGGTGTTGCTAAAAGATTAGCCTAACACAGACCTGTTGTATCAAATCTGACCCTCTGGAGCCTGTAGGTTGGTATTACAACTTTTAGTAAGTTCTGCAGGTACTTCTGAGGCTCACTGATGTTTGAGAGCTACCACCTTGGAGAAAGATTTATACCAACTGATATACTGATTAATGTATCAATTTAGTCATTTCTACCTCTTTCTATAGAGGTTTTGAGGTAAGGATCTTTTGTATGGCCATTAGTTAAGTGAAACAACAACATAAAACTTAGGAAGTGACTTCTGGTTGGTTTACTAAAATTATTAGTATAATTAAACTTCAAATTGAATTCCACCAACCATAGTAGATAAATGAATTAATTATGAAGGAAAGAAAATGAAAATGGAGTACACAATTACTGGTGGTGGTGATGGTGGTGGTGGTGAGGATGTGCACCATTGAGTTGAAACCGACCCATAACTGACCTTCCAACAGGTTACAGAGGCAGTAAATCACATGGGCAGGTACTGCCCATCTTTCTCCTCTTTATGTTGGCAGTGCAGTTCCTTGTTACTAACCTACCAGAGCTCCCCACATAATTAGTGCTAAGAGGAAACAATTCTAGCTCCTCAGGAGAGACATTCATTTGCCTGCCTACTCCTTCCACTCTGAGGCACCACATTTCTAACAAATGAAATCCCTTCACTCGGAATCTACTTAGAGGGCAGCAAGTGATAATGTAATCAATATTTTCAACAGATTATTGGGAAAACAGCTTTTTCTGGAATGAAAGAAAGTATAATGTCAGCTCGGAATGTGTATGAAAGTTGTAGCCATGTGTACATGTTCTATTCCTTTTGGACAAGCTGACTCAAGTCAGTCTTCTTCCAGGTTAGTGGCAAAAAAATGCATCTTCCAGAGATACTTAGATAAACATCCTTGTGTCATTTGTCACATAGGGCCAAATCAAAGTTATAATCTCTAACAAGCACCAGGAATGCTGGTACAAAGCATTGCTGATTGAGAATAGATTTATGTTCTTTGGAAACCAGATGAGCAATTGGTAATGTTGACACTCTATTTATGAAATGTGAGAAGCCTAACTGGCATATTTTCTGGATAGAAGTCATCTAGCTTTGCAACAATAAGAACAACACACAGTACTACCAATAATAGTCCTTATCTATCAGTGCACTGCCATTTAAACACTGTCTTAATGCTATCTGAGTAAATTTGAAAGAGTCTATGTTCTAAGGGATATTGTCCCCATTTAACACAGGAGAAAATACATCTGCAAAGGCTAAGTAAAGTTATCCAACCTCATGTAAGTAGTAAGTGACAGAGTGAGGATTAGCACCCAAGTCTATTTGATTCTAAAGCATGTGAATGCTCCAGAATACTGCTCTACTCAAAATAATTCCAGAAAAAGAAACCAGAATGAAACAGTGCAGGAAGTCCTCATCTACAAACCAAGCTCTTTTGCTAACTTGGACCTTGGGAGATAGTTTGAAGGTTTTAGAAGGGAATGAAGCTGCTTGTGTACCCTTTGCCCAAAGGAAAGATTGTCCTCTTCAACTGAGATTGCTACTCCAAGAGGAACACACATGGAGTGATGAAGGAGGATCCAGATAGATCAACTGAATCAACCCTGAATCTATGGGGTGAATGATGTTACAACCAGATGGCCTTTACATCCTTTGCTACAAGCTTATTGTTGTTGTTGTTGTGTGTCATCAAGTTGCTTGTGACTCATTGCTACAAACTTAGGCAAAGTAATAATTTTCTGAGTCTCAAGTTATCTAGCTTGGAAAAGTAGAGAATGAAGTACATTATTTCTAAATTCCATTCCAAACTTAAAGACTGTGATTATTCTATGGCAGAACTAAAATTAAGAAGGGTACATTGTATATTAAACAGAAATTTTAGTTTTTGCCATTAAACTTCATTGCTTCTACCTCAAAGATAAAGGGGACATATTGAATACAAAGCTGTAACTATTTTGAAAAGTAGTTAAATCATTGCTTCTGCTGCACAAAAGCTATGTAGTCCTAGAATTAATATTAGCAATCATGAGTGCAAGAGCTTTACTATATTATTAAGGTTTACATAACAATCTGTAACATTGACAACATTATTTAGCATAATTTACAGGTAGGTAAGCAGAGGCAGTCAGAGCTCAAGGAAGTGGTGAATGACAGAGCTGGGATTTTATCTCAGGGAATTTATTCTAGATGCCAGAGTCCATTCACTTTTCCATTTTCCTCAAGAACCTAAAACCTACATTATCAACTAACACTTTAAGTTCCCTCTACAAATCATGCATTTCATTATTTATCATTCATGAAAATAAACATACTGACCAAAATTTGAAAGTCATAGCAGATTTGATTTCTGAAGGACATGATTGAATGTAAACTTATTTAAATTCCGTATCGCCACAGAATTATAACAGCATTCCATGACATCTTTGCATGAATCAAAATAATTACATTTTTAAATTAAGCCTAGCGAAGACAAGGCCGCCTCTGCTTTCTGCAGTGCCTGGGGACATTGCTCAATGAATCTTTGTTGCAAAGATGAATGCTTTAAAAAGGAAGAACTGTTCTTTTTGCATATAACTGTTGGAACTCATACATCTCATTTTAATACCTACAAAATGCAATTAAAAGCTTACTTGAATTAAGGAGTGTGCATCTCTTAAGTCATAATAACCTTTAATTTCCAATATGTTAATAATTTAACTCAAAAACCAAATAATTTAAAATCCATCTTTGAAGCCTATTTTCCAGCCATGAAATTTAAGAAGCTTAACAGGCAAAATCTATCCCTTAAATCGCAGTATTAGATTTTCAGGGCTATAATTGCTTTTTGTTTTGTTTTCCTTTAGTGAATTTCATAGACCATTCAACTAAAGGTCCATTTTACCATTTTTCCTTGAAATCTCCACATAAACTTTTAGATGAGAATGCAGTATGATAACCCCTAATGTTAGAATTAGTGCTTCAGAGTTTCTTTCAGACCATGCACCACATTAAGTCATGCAGATTTCATTTGCCCAATGATAGCCACCAGTGCTATCAAAGATGCAGGCTTTTGGTTGTGGCTTTTTCAAGACACAATCTATTCATGACAGCAAATCAAACCTGTTAGTGGCATCAAGCAAGTAGAATTGATGCCGGGAACAGGACCACTTCAAATTTTATTAAAACTGCAACCGCTGAGAGCACAGCACACACATCGGGCTTTTAAATACCTCTCTCTGTGGCATTTGTCATGTTAAGAGCTGCAGCATAAACAAAGGAAAAGAGTCAATCAAATATGACACAAGCATTCCATGATCATGTTTTCTTCCCTAGGTGCAATAAGGAGTATTTGATCTCCAGGAAAGCAGACAGGCCCCAATGAGCAGTTTGAAGTTTGAATACGTTGCAGATCTCTTCCAGTTAGTGTTATTGATATCTTCTTCTAGGGTACCCTTTACAGTTACCAATTTGGTTCAATCTTTTGTAATTCTATTAATTGTATTAGAAACGGTATAAAGTTTCAGAAGATAATGCCTGATCAACTTTGTTAGCCCTGCTAGTGTGTGGTGAAGCCTGACAGACTATAGAGAAGCAGTAGAGAAGAAAAGAGTTCTGTGCCCAGAGCCACGATGGGGCAGGTGCATTGAGGCCACCTACATTTTCCACATGGCTCACCCTCCTTCTCAACTCCCCACAACACCTCATCCATGTGCTGACACAAATTCTGCATTTTGAAGTCTGTGGAAACAAGTCATTGTTTAAATACAACAGAAGCCTACTATAATTTTCCATCTAGAACAGTTATTGTCATTTTGCTTCTAGAACCTCCCAAAATTGCCTTTGCAGCTTTGTATTGATGCCAGGCCACCCTTTCCCATTGGAAATGACTCATGGTAACCCTCCCTGGATTCCAGCTTCACTTCTGCCAGTTTTTCCTTTAATTATTTAATGTCTCAATGAGAAGCAAGATAACATTAGAAAACACTATTAATGGGAGCCTGATACATTCCAACCCGTCTACTCTCATTTTCCTAGAATTTCAGTTCTTGAATATGCAACTAGTTTCTATTCACCAAGTAGGACTGCTCTGAAGGTAATATTCACAGAATGTAATAAGACCAATATTCAGTGTTATGACTGAGTGAATCATTTTAATATAGATAAAATATTTTCATTTTCTTATAAAGAATATAAGAAAATTAGATATTTTTAAACTGTTGAATGGATTTTTTTGTTTCAATAAAAGAAACATTAAGATGGCTGACTTGTCTAGCTATAAAAAAGAAGAGGGTTTTCTTGTTAAAGAGGTTTCATTTCTGTGACAGGGTGCTCATCCACCACACTTTTTGCTAAGGGGTTTCCAACATAGCCCTCTCATGTCAAGTTGGTAGCTGGGTCTTAGTTGACCCTCTAGCAGCTTTCCAAGGCTATCAATTGCATGAGAGGAGATTTCCCAACTTTCTCAGAGATGCTGGTAGACTTGAAGAGTCAGAGAGTGTTTTTGGTCCATCCATCCCTGGTAGCAATCGCTCCTTAAAAACTGCAGCCTCAATCATTCAAAGCAAGCCACTCCACTGAGATAAGGTCCTGATATGAAGTCTTCCTGAACTTTTCTGGTAGTCAGGAAAAAACCTATTTCATGAAAGATAGAGGAAAACAACTGGAAAGTTTTTCCAACACACATAATGCCTAAAGTAGAATATAAAACACAATAGAGAAACACACAAGGTTTTCTCTCAACTTGGAAAAGAATTCCTTTACTTGGTATAAAAGAGTGGCATCCACTTCCATATATAGCTTGCCGCTAGAAACCCTATGAACCTGGAGAAAGGATGAAAGTCATGCAAGTGTTGAGGACTTTCATTCATAGGATTGCTATGAGTTGTCTACGACTCGATGGCACTTAACAACTATACAATCTGTTTTCAACCTAGCAAAATTAATATGCAGCAAATACAGGTTTTTGAGGGGAATCTTTCCACAGAAAACAATATTTTAATCTCTGTGAAAGACTAAATTTCCTACTTTTTTAGTAGGAATATTTATAATAAAATATATAAAAAGTCTTATGAGCCAATATGATTTATCTTTTTTATATTATTGTATACTTATCATCTTTCAATTATCATCTTTTGCTGTTAGCAAAGAAAAATGATTGAGCTAAAGGACAAAGATTCAAACCATATATAATTGCCTTTAAAATAGATAAGTATGTTTCAGCATCGGAGATGTTAAAGCATACAACAAACTAAACATTAGCCAATGATGACTGGAAGAAACTACTGATTATAAAATGCATCACAATTTGAGAAATGATTTTTAAAAATAATTTTTTTAAAAAAATTTATTTTTTAAAGCATCTTTTAATCTATGCCATACAATATGTAGATTTCTATAGTGAGAACACACAAAAGGCTATTCTCCTGAACACATCCTGTGTGAAACATACCTGAAAGTGCCTTGTCACAGAGGAACAGAAGATAGAAGTTAGCATCCTCTACAGGAACAGCCTCCACAGTTGGCAGCTCCAAGTGGTGATGGCATTTAACACTTCCCTGTCAATGTCCAATCAGTGTGTGTGCATAGTTTTCACCTAGTAGCCCCTCAATTACTACTGGAATTTATCTCAATTATTCCTCATTTTGCCCTTTAACTTAATCCTGTCCAAACAAGTGTGTAAACAGTTCACTGAAAAATTAGAACCCTATCACAATTTAGTGGTGGAACCTCCAAGACACAGGGAAAGCATCAAGTCCTATCTTATGATTTAAGAGCCAGAGAAGGGTCAAATGCAGTGAAATTGTACCAACAGCTGCCTTTTCTGAACCTCTTTGATTCCCCCTTTACCTCTGGCTCCATTTAATTAATTTATTTTTTATTTAAGTTACAAAAAATGTAACTATTCTTTATTTTCTCTTGCCCATCTGTGGTTATTATCTCCATAGATCATTCCCTTCCCTGAGATTATGGCACATTGCATGTTTTATGAATCAGGACACTTGTCCCCATCATTCTTCAGATAGGTCCTAAGTACAGAGCAGGCTCTGAGATGAAAAACAGGAATCTCACCACCATGGATAAAGGAGAATCAGAGAGCATAACTTGTGCCTTGGGATAGATATTCTTTTGCAAGATGAAATAAGACTAAGAAATGGAGTGAGTCTAAGACACAGAAATCCATCCAGCAGCAGCAATGGCAGCAGTGCTGATGGAGGCAAAAGACATTGGTGGGAAAGCAGAGACTGGTGTCAAATAGCAATCTGCTCATCCATGAAGGCTGGGTGCCCTCAGGGCTGGGTTTACTGGCAGAGTAGGTTGTTAGTGTTGTTAAGTCAGAACCAACTCATAGCTGACCCCCCAGGTTCTCCAAGGCTGTTAATTGTACAGGAGATTACAATTTTTTTTTCTCCCACGAAACAGCTGATAGATTCCAATTACATGCCTTTGGGATTACAGTGCAGTTTCTTACCACGAGGCCACCAGAACTCCCCTGCCAGAGTAGAGGTGGTACATAATTGGCAAAACTGAGTGAACTCTCTAATCCTCGAGGAGTAGAAAAGAGACCGAGGTCAAAAGACTGAGGCTCAGAGAGAAGCCTGCCTGCAAACATGACGGAAAAGAGGGTTTGATTTTTGTATCTGTTGTTTTCAAGTGGGATTGCAAGCTGCTATTTCCTAATAGCCAATCTATTTCCCTATAAACCCTTCAAGTGTGAGTGTTATCTGTGAGTTCTGTGTGACCACTGGAATGAATTAGCAAGCCCAGTAGCAAAGTAGTGAGAAGCATGGGAAGGATGGATGAAGGTGTGAAACCTGCTGGTAGTGGGGACATGTCTGTCCACCTTGAAGTATTATTTGTGCTCCAGTTGCTGTTGGCTCGTTTCCCTTGTGAAGCTAGTAGAGGCCGGATGCTAGCACTCAAATGCTCCTCATACTGCTCTCAAAGGTTTTAATCCTTTTGTGGAATTGGTAACTCTCCCTTAGAGTAGATTGGTTTTTATTGTGAGTGCTAGAACGTTGAATTGTAAACTCATCATCAATGTGGCTTTATCTATGAAAATCTGTGTAACTTGGGTAAGACTTTGCTTTTCAGTTTTGATTTTTGTGCAACTTTGGCATGTTGTTGTTGTTATATGCCATGGAGTTGATTACAGCTCATAGCGAGCCTATGAACAACCTCTCTGAACATTGCTCTTTAGCGTTCTGACAGCAGATTTTCCCAAATGTCTTTTGATTTCCTGACTGCTGGGGCCAAGGGTGTTGATTGTGGATCTGAGCAAGATAAGCCTGCTAAAAACTTCAAATTTTTCTCCATCCCTCATGATGTTATCTATTAGCCTAGTGTTTTTCTTGATGTTGACATGCAATCCATATTGAAGACTGCAGTCTGATCTTTTGCAGCAAACACACCAAGTCCTCTGCAGTTTTGATGAGCAAGATTGTGTCATTTGCATAACAGGGGTTTTTGATAAATCTTCCTCAAAACCTGATGCGACATTCTATTCTTAAAGTCTAGCCTCTTGAATGATCTGTTTAGCAGAGAAATTTAAAAAGATATTGAGAAATTATACATGCCTGATGCACTCCGTTCTTGATTTTGAACGATGCAGTATTCCTTTGCTTTGTTCAGACAATAAAGCTATTGTAGCTTCAAGCAGGTATAGGTTTCACATGATTACAATCAAGTGTTTGAGGATTCTCACTCTTCTCAAATTAGCCACAATTTGTAGTAATCCACACAGTTAAATGCCTTTGCATAGTTGAAAAGATACAAATAGACATTCTCCTGTACTCTCTGCTTTCAGCCAAGATCCACCTAACACTGGTGGTAATGTCCCTAGTATCACTGCTTCTTCTAAACCCAGCTGTATTTCTGCTAGTTTTGGGATAATCCTCAGCAAGATTTTACCTGCATTAAAAATAATGGTATTAATGGTATTGCTCAATAATTTCTACATTCTGTTAGATCACATTTCTTGAGAACAGAAATAAAGATGGGTCTCTTCCAGTCATTTGGCCAGGAGGCTGTCCTCCAGATTTCTCAGCACAATCTGGTAAGGTCATCCAGGGCTACACCTGCTTATTGAACATGCCAACTGATAATCCATCAATTCCTGGGATCTCATTTTTTTTTTCAATTCCTTCAAAGCAGCTACTTCATTACCATTGGTTCTTGATTATATACTATTTCCTGAAATAATTCTGTGTCAGCCAATCTCTTTTGGTACAGTGACTCTGTATTCCTTCCATCTTCTTTTCCTGGGTCATTCAAGATTTTGCCATACATGACCCAAATTATATGCTAAATTCTTCAGCTGTGGAGTCCCAGGTCTTGCTTGTATTATGAACTCAATACCAAAGCTATCTTAGATATGGTCTTATGTGCTGAATATTTATTCACAGAGACTAATTTGTTTGCATGTTTCATCCTTCTCACATACCTAGAATTCTGGTAGAGACAGACAAGTTATGTTGCCTTTCAGCATCAATTGATAACATCTCTGGAAGAAGCTGTGCTGCAATCCCATAAGCATGCAATCCCATAAGTTTGAATCCGCCAGTTGCTGTTAGGAGAAGGATGGGCAATCTACTCCTTTGCAGTCTACTGCCTCTGAAAATCTGCTAGAGGGTCAACTAATAATCAGTTTTGATCCGAAGATATGCACAGCATCATCTATATCAGAACCCTTCTGTAGTTCTCACCTTTACACCGGGTTTCACTGCTAACTCACACTTCATAAAGAAGGCCTCCAATGACTTTCTCCTGCTCCTCTAATTCTCAGGATAAGCATCTTTTTCTTTATCTCTAGGACAATGCTGAACCAGCTCAGATGGATCACTGTTCTGTGTTTCTCAATTCCTATTCATTTCTGCTCTGGTGGTCTAATGGTGAGGAGTTGTACTGCCAACCCTTAAAACAGGCACTTTTTGTTGTTGTTTCGATTTTAACAAAAGTTTACAGAAAAGTTGGATTTTAAGTTATTCTTTGTTGCACATTTTCCTCCTTACCTCACTCCTGTTCACTAAAAAAAAATCATTCATTGTTGCATAATTTCCTCCCTCCTCCCCACCCCTCCCCCACTTCACTTTGCTATGCACCTCTCATTCTGGAGTTTTGTCATACAAGTAATGCCGAATCATATATTCCATTTAAACAGTTCTTTCCTTCATCTGTTCACAGTGCTCATTGTTTGTCCCCTCTTTTCTTAGTTTTTCCCCAACGTTCTTGTCAGACCTGTTTTATAATAGTGGTATTATGCAGATTTTATCCCTTTGTGACTGAGATAAATTCACTCCGTGTAATGTGAGGCAGGCACTTTTAATCCTCTGGCTACTCCACAGAAAAGATGCCATTTACAGCTCTGAAAACTTGCTCTAGGGTCAATTATGAGTTGGTTCTAACTTGATGGCTCCTTAACAACAACTGCATTCATTTCTGGCTCACTAGAAAGTTGGGTTTTATTCTTGTGAATTAGCCCAGTATTTCTAGGCTATATTAGAAGATCCCCGCCCGCCCCCGCCTTCCCGCCCATTAGAGGGTGAAACCAGGCTGTTTCTTGGAGGCAAGAATTCTGAAACTTTGTCTAACCCACTTTGGGCATGCCGCAAGAAGGAACCAGTCCTTGGAAAAGGACATCATGCTTGGGAGGGTGGAGAGACAGTGCAAGAGAGGGAGACCCTGGATGAGATGAGTGGTGGGGATAGATGTGTCAGAGACAATAAGGTTGGCACAGGATAGAGCAGAGTTTAAGGGCTGTTGTACATAGGGTTGCTCTGAGTTGCAAGCAACTTGACAGCATATAACAACAATACTTATTTCATCTGTCATAGTGCTAGAACTAGCTATAAATCATTAATTCTGGTTTTGTGTGTTTGCTTCATGAAAACTCCTAGATACATTTCTCTTGGAATTCTGATTTCTGGGTCCATGGAATTGGTGTGACCCACCCAGACCATTTCTTTCTGAACTTTAATTGAACTTTAAAGACCTCAAGAGGAACAATGGACTAGTAAGAAACTTTGCAAAAACTGTTTTGTCTTACACATTGGGGTCTTTTTACGATGACCTTCAAAAAAGTCATTGCCCAGACCCTATTAACGTAACCTGCTTAAAGCGTTCCTTCTTTCAGTTGCCTTTCCTATACCTCGAGTTGAAGTTGCCTAGCTCCAATCACCTTTACTCACATGTAATTCCGTTACACTAATATTTTAAAATTTCTCTGTGCTTTGTGTTTTTTAAAAACAATATCTTAAAGTTCTTTGCCTTGTTCTCCTTCTGGTAAAACTTCAACCATTCTCTCTTGCCTTTGGATTTATTTTTCTCCTTTTGCTAAATTACTGTTGAAACATGGTGGTGTGGGTGAGGAAGGACAGGGAGAAATCTTGCCATTGTACAGATTGACGTGGTTCTGTATCCATGTATGGTCTCATGAAAATAATAACCTTATCCAGCAATCCCAGCTTCCCTGTGAGTCATCTATCCCATTCCCCACAGCTATTTTAAAACCTTTCCCTTTGACATACAGAGATCATTTCAGAAGATACTCTTAACTAGTACTTCTTGAGAAGACAAGGCTCTCTTAAATACCGTACACAAAACTCATGAACTGATTCATACTGGGGGGGGGGGAATTATTTTCTCTTTCCTTCCTATTACAAGGGAGGAAGTTCCCTCTTCCTGTCTAAGTACGGTAACCATATAATTTACCCTGTAAGCTGGGATACTTTTGGAAGTAAAAGGCATACTCTATTAATAATTCCTCCAGGACAACAGGTGTAAAACAGAACCATCCTGAGCAAACAGCGACACATGAACACCCTCTGTGTAAGATTTATTATTATTCCACTTGTTCCCTGAATATACCGCTTTTATGTTCTGAAGCATCACATTCCCTTTAATATTTGCCTTCTCCGATATATAACCACCTTCTCTTTCTCCCTGGGCTCCTCAAAATGTCAACACTTCAAATTTTAAAAAATGTCAGTCTCTATTATCAACCATAAAAATAGCTAAAAATTATGATAGTCAACATTTATCATGTGTTTATAGAAAACCATATGCTTTATGAAGCACTATGAACCACACCTCAATAAATACTAACAACAAAACCCACCTCACAGATGAGACTAAGGCTTGTGGTAGGAAGAGTTTTGTGCTCAGTTTCCTTATCTAGCAGAAGGATGCTAGTAGTGAAAGGTTTAAGCAAAACAAGGTGCAATTTTAGGTCAAGAAAATTCTCACAGCCTGAGAAATAGAACTATAAGTGAATATTCAGATTTCTCAGTGGGGATCTTTCCCTAGATGATGAATTAGTAAATTATCAAAGAACCTTTCTTAAAAAAATATGAAAATATTTTTACAATGTAACTTATAAATTCAGGAACAATATATTTCTTTTTTTCCCCACCTCAGCATATTATTTTTCTAAACTCTTTATAATAGAGCAAAATCTGAAAAAATTCTTTTTTATTTTTATATATTTTCTACATACTGAATAAAAATAGTCTTTCTGAAATTATAAACAAGGGAGGATTGTCTAAGTCAAAGTAGAAGTTCTTAAATGATGTCTTGTTCTTTCAGGGTGGTAGTAAATTATTTTCTGTATTGATCCACATTACCAGAGCTTGTAGAAATAGATGAAATGTAATGTATCATACTAGTGAAACCTTCTTTTGCTGTTCATTTTTCTTTTTCTATTCATGTCCAATGGCTAGGACAGTTAAAGGGTTTGGATTGTATGCATCTCTGATTTTGCCAAAATACCATAGTCTTCCCAGAAAACCATGAGAATCTCTGCTCACACTGTGATGGAAAAGAATATGGCTACTTACCCTCAACTTCAAGCTTCACCAATTTGGAATATGCTGTCCCAAGGCTGTTCTTTGCCACGCAGCGATAATGTCCTGCATCTTCCTTTTGTACATTATGAATTCTCAAACTTCCAGATTCAAGAACTGCAATGCGGGAATTTTCCTGAGTGAAATAGAGAGTGAAATAGGCCTAAAACATCATGGCTCACTCAAGTACACATTTGCCATAGTTTATCAAGACATAGTCATCTCTACTATCATCATCAATATAACCTTAACATTTACTGAGAATTTATTCTGTCTCAAATTCAATGTTAAATGAGATAGTACAAGATCACCAAAATAAATCTTTAAAATGATCCCATAAGACATCATTTCTGTTTATATTCTTTAATCTCTAGGACACCAAGATTTATTTGACTTAGTTAAAAGTCACATCATGTTGTTCTGATGGAATGTATTACTTTAGCACTGTACACCCTCTACAGTGTCCTTAAGGGAATACATGTCCTTGGAAGATAGGGAAATTCAACAAATAAAAACAATTTTGCTTTGAGGTTTAAATATTATATTTTTTTTACCTTTCAATTCAGTAGTATACATAGAGCCACTCTTGTTTTCCTTATAAAAAACATATCTTATATCTATAATAAAAGGAAGGCTAGACTTACATAATCATAAAATATTTTAGCATTCTTTGTCTTATTCCTCCCAAAATAGGGCTGTTAATTTTGTATTTTTCCCTTCCAGATAATCTACATACATTAAGATCTATGTCTTCCACGTGGACTATGATAGGCTTAACTCATTAACATTGAGTCCAAACCCACTCATAGCTGACTCCTCAGTGGGTCTCTGAGATTGTAAACTGTGTAGGAGGAGATTACTCATCTTTCTTCTGTGAAGCTGCTGATAGATTTGAATTGCCAGCGAGTCTAGGCCTTTGTGTTGTTAGCAGCATAAGTCCCTACAGACAAGGCCACCAGAGTTCCCTAGACTTGGTAAAATGAAGACCATACTGTCTGTGGCCTCATCTAGTCTACAGCTAGTAAGTGATAAGTATGGAAAGGAAAAATGATGATGCAGCATGAAGATTTATCAATATATTTATGAATAAGATACAGAGGAAGTATAAAAGCAGCATGGATAATGAACTTTTAATGTATCTGTTCTCTGTAACCAAAGACACAATGTTGTTTATCAGTCTTAAATCATCATGCTCTAATTTTACTCCTGAGTGTTTGTGTTTTTACTCTTTTATTCCAAATCTCATTTCTTTCTCTTCCTAGAGACCATCAGTTCTAAAACCTAGACTTTAGTTTTATCTTTTTTCTTCTTAAATTTTAAAGAGTCAATGTTGTAAGAAGAAATTGACCAACTAGCTAACAAATAAAAACAACTCTGGCCTTGCCTTTCTTGCCATCCCTAACATCACTAGCTCTCACCTCTGTTCCCCACACCCCCATGTCCATCTTCAATGGAAGTGTTTTATAATTTACATAAAGAGGAACATAAATACTTACATTTGGTTAATATGTATATGAAAGAAATTACCCTGCAATTTTGTAAATGTGTAGCTGTGTTTGTAAAGGACTGCTATATTTAACAATGTTTTATACACATCATGATGAACACTTACCTTGAGAGCAGTATCTCCCTTGATCCATGACACTGAAGGTTTGGGATTGCCCATTGTAGTACATGGAAGAACTGCCTTCAACCCTTCTATTATTTTTACATTTATGGGAGGACGAGTTATTTTAGGCTCTAAAGGAAAAGAAAAATTAAAAAATCA
The DNA here is from genome assembly GCF_000299155.1 of Elephantulus edwardii. NCBI lineage: Eukaryota > Metazoa > Chordata > Mammalia > Macroscelidea > Macroscelididae > Elephantulus > Elephantulus edwardii. The sequence continues at coordinate 17,751,054 of NW_006399802.1, read as the reverse complement.
TTGTGACCATATCAAGTTAAGAGTTTCTAACTTTACATTTAACTCTATTTGTTGTTGTTGTTATTATTGTTGTTGTTGCTGTTGTTATGTGCCATCGAGTTGACTATCATAGTGACCCTATGTACAATAGCTCTAAACCCTGTTCTATCCTGAGTCAATCTAACTGTCTCTGATACACCAACCCTCATTACCCCAGTTACTGAGTCAATCTATCCCATCTGGAGTCATCTTCTCCTTTGCTGTCCCTCCACCAAGCATGATGTCTTTCTCCAAGGACTGGTCCCTCCTAGCAACATGCTCAATTATAGTTCTAAAAATAACTTTGCATATAGCACATTATAAAATTCACCAAATATTAAGACAAGATTTTAGTGAATGTTAAGTGAGATAATTTTTCTAACTTTTTTCTTAAAAAAATTACTAATGATTTTTTTTTGGTGTGTACCATCAAATCAGATCTGACTGGTACAGGAGGAGATTGCCCCTCCTTCTCCAGCAGAACATCTGGTGGACTCAAACTGCGTGCCTCTGGGATTGCAGTTTCTTGCCATTAGATCACCAGAGCTCCTGTAATATTTGTTTCTGTTGTATGTCATCTTTTGTTGTATGTCATCAAGTCCAGTGCAAGACATAGAGATCATAAACAATGGCTCTAGACCTTGCCCTATCCTAAGCCAACCTCACTGTCTCTTAAACAACTGATCCCATTGCCACAGTCACTGTGTAAATCCATCTCATCCAGGATCTTCCTTTTCTGTGCTGACTGCTGACCTTTCCCCTTCCAAATAGGATTCCTTCTCCAAGGACTCTTCCCTACTGGCAATATGCCCAGAGCATGTGAGACAGAGCTTCAAAATCCTGGCCTCCAAAGAGCAAACTGGTTTCACCCCCTCAAGGACAAATTTAAGAACAAATTCAAGCCTCAAGTTGCAATACTTAATGAATCAATGGGAAAAATATTTAATGATCCAGGAAGCATCAAAAGAAGATTAAACAAACACACAATTACTGTACAAAAAAAAAATTTGGTTGATACAGAACCATTTCAGGAAATAGCATATGATCAAGAACCAATGGTAATAAAAGAGGAAGTTCAAGCTGGTCTGAAGAAATTGACAAAAAAATAAGGGCTCATAAATTGAGGAAATAAATACTAAATTACAGATTCCAGCAAACATATTTTAACCCTGTATGTACTTATATGGTTGTACCAAGAAATCTTTAAGACAGATATCTGGCCAACTGACAGTAAGAATTTCATATTTATTCCTATTTCCCCTCCCCCCCAAAAAAGTGACTCAACAGAATGTGGAAGTTTCCAAGAAATATTATTAATTTTACATGCAAGAAAAATACTGTTAAAGGTATCTAAAAACTATTAGAACAGCACATCAAGAAAGAACTGCCAGAAATATAAGCTGGATTTAGAAGAGGTTGTTACATTAGGATTATCATTGCTGATGTCAGATGGGTCTTGGCTGAAAGCAGAGAATACCAGAAGGATATCTATTTGTGTCTTATCACGGACACAAAGGCATGTGACTGAGTGGACTGAAAAAAATAATTGTGCCTAACATTGAGAAGAATAGGAATCCTGGAACATTTGATTATGCTCATATGAAACCTACACCTAGACCAAGCAGCTGCTATGCAAACAGAGCCAAGAAGAGAGTGTTTCAAGGTTATATACTATCTCATGCCTTATCAATTTTTCTAAAGGTTAGGTTATCTCTATTTCATTAAAATTTTGTTCACAAAACCTCAGATTTATGATATAGAAATGAGATAAAGATATTTTGCTTAGAAAATAAACTAAATATTATTCATAACCAGAAGAAATTCTGCCATACAATTTGGGGGAACTTAAATCTACAAAGCAAAATAGAGAAATTTCACTATTGTAAACTAATCTTAATTTTTTTTCAAAAGACATTGCTTTATGCCATCTATTTTTTTCTATCCAATTTTTATTCTTCAACAGTAAATGTACAAAGGAAGAATTTTCTAAATATATCAGGAAGGATGGAGAAGAGATTGAAACTATCAACAACCTCTTCTTGCTTGGATCCACAATTAACACCCTTAGTACCAGTAGTCAGGAAATAAGAAGATGCATTGCACTCAGAAAATCTGCAGTTAAGGACCTCTCCAAATTTTTGAGGAGTAATGATGTCAGTTTGAAGACAAAGGTACATCTAAATCAAGCTATGGTCTTTCCAATCACTCACTATGGATCTGAGAGCAGGACAGTGAATAAGGATGACAGAAAATAATTGATACCTTTGAGCTGTGATATTGGAGAAGAGCACTGAACATCCCAGGGACAGCCAAAAGAACAAATACATCTTGGATAGGGTACAGCCAGATTGCACTTTAGAGGCAAGGATAATGAGGCTTAGCCTCACATACTTTGGGCATGTTACTAGAAGGGGCTGTTTCTTGGAAAAGGACATGATGCTGGGAAGGGTGGAAGGTCAGGGAAGGAGAGGAAGACCTTTGACCAGGTGGACTGATGTGGTGACTGCCGCAATGGGCTCTTGTGTGTCAGGAAGTGTGAGGATGGCACAGGATAGGACAGGATTCAGATCTATTGTTCATAGAGTCACTATGAGTCATACTCAACTTGACAGCACCTAACAACAATAACATGAAAGCATTCATCAATTTTAGCAACTGAGGTGATCATGTAGTGCATATTCAGCTGAATGGGTAAGTTCTCTTTTAAAAAGGCTGGGTAAGAGAAGTGATGAGATGAGACAAGAAGAGAGAATTTTCAAACCAAGTTCAAGACCATTAGTACTAGAGAGAATATGAGAACATCCAAGGAAAAGCAGCAAAATAATATCTCAAAACAGTAAAATACTTAAATGCATCCTGTTTTCAGAATCAAGACTTTATTATTTAACTAAGTAGAGAATTTCAATTTCTTCACTTGGTTCTCACTGCTGCAGATGTCTACTTGTGGGTATAACCCACTTAACTGACAGGGCCTCCAAATAAACTTTCCCACAAAGCTCTACTCTTCTTACTATCTCATCCTTTACCAATTGATCTGGATGTTTTGCTAGATAGTTTGGTCTTTCCCTTGCAAGCAGGATAGAAGGTAAAAATCTGCTCTTATTCTCATTAATTTCTGGAGGTGGAAGTGTTCTCATTGTCTTTCTAGGACCTCTGATTTTAGCATTTCTTTTAATATAAAAACTCTGAAAAGAAACTAATAAAAGGCATCATTGAAAAATTGAAACCTCAATACGCCATGCAGCCTCTGCAAATACCTTTTGCAACTATGAGCAACCTCATCTCGGTCAATTTCATTGCCATCAAATTGGAACTAACTCATGGCTGACCCTTCAGTCTTTGAGCTGGCACTGTAACTCTCTACTCACTAGGCCACCAGTGCTCTCTATTAACTCCATGTATATATTATTCCTAGTATCCTCTGCCAAAAATAAGAAGCTGACTATGGTATGTGACCTGAAAGAAATAAAATGCATTCAGTTTAAGAATCTCAACAAAGATACTCAAGAATTAAACCACACAATTAACCAACTCGATCTTATAGATATTGATAGGCTAATGCACCCCCCAAAAGCACAATACACCTTCTTTTCCAATGTGCATGGAACATTC
>NW_006399802.1:17739075-17744469 GCF_000299155.1 Elephantulus edwardii | reverse complement strand
CTATGGGGGAGAGAATAGTCTAAAAGTATTATATTTTAGGGCATTATTTTTATCATAGGAGTACGCAATGAGGGTTGCAAAGTGGATTATATTTGGGGGTAGGGGGTGGGGTTTGGGGAGGTGCAGGGGGGATTGTGTACCAATGAGGGAGTTTTCTTTTGCTTTTCAAGGAGAGGAGCAAAAGGGTGGGGAGGGGGGAGGGGTTTGTGGGAGGAGAAGGGTGCAAAAATGAATGAATGGAATTCCAAAATCTCTGCAGATGCTCATTGAAATGAAAAATAAACAACCTAAATTTAAAAAAAAATGCATTCAGTTTATTTTAGTCATCTCGCTGAAGAAAACAGTCTTCTGTCTGTTGCTTTAACAAAAGGTTGGTAAGAAAATGAATGCAGATTTAGTTTTTTAATAATCTAATCTTAATTTCTAGATATGATCAAATGATAAAAGATCAATACAGGCTTTTAAGATATGATAAATGTGAAGTGTAAAATAAAATAAAAACATCTTGAAAGAAATAAAAATGATTAAAACAGGCTTTTAAAAAAATCACTATATGCTTGGAGAGACTTCAGTGAAATTAAAGAAATATTCATTGTTGTTTTTGTTGTTAGGTGCCATCGAGTTGAGTATGACTCACAGGCACCCAATGAACAAGACTTGAACACCTCTTGACACACAAAGGCGCATTGCAACAGTCACCACATCAATCCACCTGACTGAGGGTCTTTCTTTCCATTGCTGGCTCTCCACCCTTCCCAACATCATGTCCCTCTTCAAGGAATAGCACCTCCTAGCAGTTTGTCCAAAGAATGTGAGGCAAAGCCTCTTCATTCTTGCCTCCAAAGGGCACTCTGGCTGTACCCTCTCCAAGACATATCTATTCGTTCTCTTGGCCATCCTCAGGATGTTCAGTACTCTTCTCCAACACCACAGCTCAAAAGTGGCAATTCTTTTTCTGTCATCCTTACTCATTGCACAGCTAGTAATTGGAAAGACAATTAATTGCCTGAATCAGATGCACTTTAGTCCTCAAACTGACATCATTACTCCTCAATAATTTGGAAAGGTCCCTAACAGCACATTTTCCCAGTGCGATACATCACTTTATTTCCTGACTGTTCATACCGAGGGTATTAATTGTGGACCCAAGCATGATGAAGTTGTTGACAGTTTCAATCTCCTCTCCATCCATCATGACACTGTCTATTGATCCAGTGGTAAGAATCTTTGTTTACTTCATATTGAGATAAAATCCATACTGAAGGCTGCACTTCTTGATCTTCTGCAACAAGGGCTTTAAGTCCTCCTCACTTTCAGCAAAGCAAGGTTGTATCATTTGCATAATGCAGGTTATTGATGAGTCTCCCTCCAATCTTGATGCCACATTTCTCTTCATAGATTCCAACTTCTCAGATAATTTAAGACAGATTGAACAGTTATGGAAATAGAATATTTTTAGGGGAGAAATAACAGAATGGTCACACTCGAGATCAAATTTACGATACGGAAGAAAATGTTTACAAAAATTGAGATTTCATTAAGACTTGACTTGCTCTTTCTTTCTGCTAAACTTAAAGGTTGTAGGTCTTTACTGCCTACTCTAAAGCATACCAGGTCAACATTAAAGTCAAAAGATGTTCCTCTTTCTCACTTACTCATCTTCACTTGGAGAGCACCACAGCTCTCCACAGCTCCTCCCACGCCATTGTTGGCGATACAGCAGTAAATGCCATCATCGCTGTCTTCCACACTCAGGATGGTGAGAAGCTGCCCGTTCTCTCGAATGCTGTACCGAGTATCAAAGAGCCTGCAAGAAATAAAGGGAAAAGGCAGCTTAGGACCTCATCTGTGATATCTCAAGTATGATTTATTGATCAGACTGATGACTTATCCACGGAGGAAGCAGAACAAAGCTTAAAAAGAAGCTCGAATGACTTCTGAAGAACAAAATAATGCTGTCTGGCAGCATAAACCTAGTATTATATATCATCTTCCTTAGGCTCCAATCATCAAAATACCACCAACTCCTTCTTGTTGTTGTTGTGTACAGTTAAGTCAGAAGTGACCCGTAGCTGACCCTCTGGTGGGTTTTCAGAGGCAGTTAATTGCATGGGAGGAGATTACCCTTCCTTCTCTCGTGGAGCAGGGGGTGGCCTTGAATTACGTGCCTTTGGGAGTGCAGTACAGTTTCTTGTCACTAGGCCCCCAGAGCTCTTGACTAACTCCTTATATTTTTAGAAGATAGTGTCTGCTGATAAAAGCAAATGAGGGATATATGTTTTGGTTCTCATAAATTTGTTTTCATCTTCTTCAACTTCAATTGATGGTCTGTTCCATAGTGGGCCCTGGCCTTTCCTTTTTAAACTAATATCAAGCTTCCTCACCATCTTTTCCCACAGATGTAGCCTGTTTGATTAATGTGTATGTCAGTTGGGTGAGGCCCATGTGCTTTCTCTGATGTGCTGCCCAAGATGAGACCCAACATATTCCATCAGGTGAGGTCCTTGTGTATAGTTCAATATAGTGTCAGTAAATGAGGCCCCAGATTGGAAGGCACTCAATGTATGACTGTGGAAGAGCTGCCTCCTCAAATAGAGTCTACCTTAATGATGCAGATGAATAAAGCTGTTACTCAATGTTGTCATTAGGTGCTGTCAAATTGAACACAGCTCAGAGTGATACTATGAACAACAGATCCGAACCCTGTGAGGATCTTCAATGCTGATGTGGCACAACTCAAAATGAGGGGAGAGCTGCAGCAAACCAGTGGAATGTATGAAAAATTAACTAGGAAGATACAAAAAAGGAAGTTGAATGCATAAAAGTTAATATCCTAGGCTTTTGTCAGCAGAAATGGTCTGGTATTGACCATTTTGAATCAAGCAGTCATATGGTCTACTATCCCAGCAATAACAACTTGAAGAAGACTGGTACCACAATGATTTTAAAATAGTCTGTGCAACACTGTCAGTGAAAGGATAATATATGCATTACACTGGAAAAATCTGCTGTCAAAGACTTCTCCAAGGTACTAAAGAGCAATGAAGTCAGTTTAAAGACTGAAAGTGCACTTCATCCAAGCCGCACTTTTCACTGGAAATCAGATCTTAGATCATTAAAATGAGTACATGTACATTTTGCATATTCTTGAAGTGAAGGTGAAGAGTTTTTCTTTGCAATGTTGCTGCAAGCTACAGTCGCATTTATTTCAGGGATAAACCACAAAGCAGCAGTAGGAATCCTTACTAGAAAAGGAAAAATACTTACTTAATGAGAATTTTATTTCTAGTCCAGGAAATCTCGGGCTGGGGATAAGATTCCACTGCACACATGAATGTAGCCACCTCTTCCACTAAGGCATCTACTGTTTCAAGAGGAGTGGTGATGATGGGAGCTGAAATTAGAGGAGACATCCAATGAGAAAATTCCAGAATGTTGTTTACTAATCTTCATTAAGTAATCATCAGCCATTTGAGAATTATACCTCCCCAGAGTAAAAAAAAAAAAATTGCTAAAACACAGGAAGACCAATTTATATAGAGGATTTTGTTACTACTTCTGAGCTGTGTGTTAGACAATCAAAAGAAAAAGCGCTCAGGAGGATAGATCTTAGAATGTGTTAGAAACAAGTAGAGGAAGATTTAGGTTTGCTGAAGTCCACAGCTTACAGGGAAATGGAGTTTTTAAATTATTAAACTAGGGAAAACACCTCCTATTAAAGTCAGAATATAATAGCATTTGTTTAATGTAAGAAAGACTATGTCTCTCAAACTTATCAAGCATATAACTTGGTAACACCAGTAATAAGACTATCTTTCACACTCTATCTCTTTCACACATACGCATGCAGGATGACTTGAATTTAACATTGGGCAGAATGGAGGAATACATTCCAAGCAGTGGAAATAGCGTTCGTTAAGGCTTGTAAAGAGAAGGAAATTGGTGCTCAGAAAAAAGCTATTAGCAGAAAAGAAGAATAATTATTAGGACTAGGAAGAAGACAGATTTAGAAAAGTTAAGGAAAAGAGAAAGCCAAGATTATAAGCAAAGCAACTAGAGTATATTGTTAGAATCTAAGAGGAGCATGTGTTTCAAAGAGCAAGAGTTAAATGCTGCCAAGAAGTCAAATGTAGTAAGGACTGAACAGTGTCCATGGAACTTTTAGAAGGAAGATCACAGTTAGCTGGCATGCAGATCAGTGGACACTGGGCATTGGAAGTCAGAGTACCTTGGTGATTGGGTCACTGGGCGACAAGAAAATGAAAAGTAGGTGGACAGATACAGTTTCAAGTCTATCATTTTGTAGGAAAGGAAGAGCCTAGCTGCTACTGTATCTACTCTTTTTTTTTAAATTTATATATTTTTTATTTCAATGAACATCTACAGAGATTTTGGAATTCCACTCATTCATTGTTGCACTTTTCTCCCCACCACCCCATCCCACCCCCCATACCCCGTTCGCTCCTCTCCTTGAAAAGCAAAAAAATGTTTTAAATTAATTTAGGCTTATGAACAGAAGAGAGTAAATGCAGTTTATATGTGTATGTGTGATGAAGTAATAGATAAATATAAAAAATGTTCACCCCTAACTTTTAAAATTGTTTGTTGTTCTATTCCTTAGAGTCAGAAGTGACTCATAGTTGACCCTCCAGCAGTCAGAATTTCAGAGGCAGTGAGTCACACGGGAAGAGATTGTCTGTCTTTCCTTCTTCAGTAGGCAGCTGGTAGATTCTATTATATGGCTTTGGGATTGCAGGGTTGTTCCTTACCACTAGGTCACTAGATCCTGGTTTTAGTATTAGGTATATACTATTGTATATCTTCTGTTTTTTCTGTATCTCACAGGGTTTTTAAAACACCATATGTGTTATTTTTGGATCAAAAAAATTACAGAAAATAGACAAATTAATATTCTCCTCAATTCTCAGAAATGTTTATTTTCTTAAGAAATGCTATGGAATTAAACTCATAAATGATAACAAATTTTAAGGAATAAAGGCAATCTCTTAAGCAAAGAAACATATTTTTTCTAAATAGTGAATGGATAAATGATTTACCACTTTAGAAAACTAACCCCATATCAGGTGGCTTAAATCCACCAGTGGCTCAGAGGGAAAAAGATGGACAATCCCCTCCCGTGTGATTTATTTAGCCTCTGAAAATCTGCTTCAGGATTAACTATACGTCAGTTCTGATTTGATGGCACATAGTAACACCGACATCATGAGCCCAACTTGCTGGAAACTAACTTGTAGAAAGTGATTTACTTAACGGTTAAAATACTGTAATCTCAACTATGGAAGCTATGGACTTGAGACATGAGTTTCAGAGAATGTAAGTGCTTAATTGTGCTAAACTGGACTTGAAAAGAGAAAGATTAGATATATTTTTATT
>NW_006399802.1:17710467-17738875 GCF_000299155.1 Elephantulus edwardii | reverse complement strand
TTGTAAATAAATTTTATTAAAAACAAAGCCATAATATTTAAATTTAATTATTTCCTTGTTATTTGGGTACATTTCTCTGATATCTGTGCTCTTAAAGTTTTTTACATCTCTATATCTGTGTGGTAGACGTGGTACATTAAGGTGTGTATCACTTCCCAACTCAGTACTAAGGGTTTGCTTTTGATAACCTACAAATGGCTTTTAACAAATGCCACAAATCAAGGCCTTATTTGTTTTCCTCAGAGACGAAATTTAATTTTCCTCCACTTTTAACTTTCCTTTCCCCACTCCTACACCTCATCCCTTGGTTAGGAACTTTGGTCTGTATACATATGCCTTTACTTATATTTTTGTATAAGAGAATTCATACAATGTTTGCCTTCTTGTGATTGGCTTAATTTGCACACCATAGCCCCTTCAAATCTTCTTCTGTCATCCTGATTCATTGTGAAGCTCTCAGATGCATAGCAAGTAATTGGAAAAACCATGGCTTTAATCAGATGCACTTTAGTCCTCAAATGGGCATCACTATTCCTCAGTAATTTGGAGAGGTCCCTAACTGCAGACTTTCCCAATGCAATCCGTCTTCTGATTTCCTGACTACTGGTACCAGGTGTTAATTGTGGATCTAAATAAGATGAAGTTATTGACAGTTTCAATCTCTATTCCATCCACCATGATCTTCTCTATTTCTCCAGTGGTAAGAATCTTTGTTTTTTTGACATTGAGACACAATCCACATTGAAGGCTGCATTCTTTGATCTTCTGCAACAAGTGCTTCAAGTCTTCCTCACGTTCATCAAGCAAGGTTGTGGCATCTGCATAACACAGGTTAATTTTGAGTTTCCCTCTGATCCTGATGCCATATTCCTGTTCCTAACATAAAGGTCGATACCTTTAATATTTTCATTTGCAGATAGGGGAGTGGAGACTAGAAAGTATTAAATAACTTACCTAACCCATCAACAAACGAATGGATAGAGAAGCTGTGGTATATTCACACAATGGAATACTACGCTGCATTGAAAAACAAGGAACTCATGCAATATTATTCAAAATGGGTGACCCTGGAGGACGTTATGCTGAGTAAAATATCTCAGTCAGAAAGGTACAAATACTGCATAGTGCCACTGTTGTAAAACAGGACTGACATCGGGTTGGGGTAAGACTGAAAAGAGGGGATAAATGTATACTGCATTGAAACAGATGAGGGAGAAAACTGTTTAAAAGGGATATGTGATTAGGTATTATTGTGATGACAGGGGTCCAGAACGAAGACTGCATGGTGGAGTGGACCTCAGGGGGGAGGGAGGATTGTAAAACAATGGGGGAACTTTTCTTTTTTTTTTTTTCTTTTACTTTTCAAAGAGAAGAGTGTACTGGGGTGGGGGGCAGGGAGAAAAGTGCAACAGTGAATGAATAGAAATCCAAAATCTCTGTAAATTTTCATTAAAATTAATAAAAAAACAAAAATAACTTATCTAAATTATATAGAAGTAGGAAATGGTGTAGTTGAACTTAATGATCAAGGTGAATTTAAAGGAAGTAGTTATTAACTTTTTGTTTTTCATAGATGATCTACTTGATGTCATCCTCCAACTCCTTTGATTTTCAATCATTGGTATTCAATGTCTCAAACCTTAAGATGATTTTTAGATTGAGGTAGGATAGACTCAAGGTTGTATTTTGGTTCTTGTAGGCAGACTTGTTTTCATTTTTGTACGCTTAAATTTGAACTTGTACATGCGTAATTGATGGTCTGTGCCACAATCATCTGGTCTGGTTTTGACTGTTGATATTGAGCAACAATTCTTTCCACAGAAGACACAGTCAATCTGACTCCTGTACTTCATCAGAAAATAAATTATTAAACATACAAATTTCAATCATTCAATCTTCAGCCTCATTTCTGTCACCAAAGCTGTACTTTCCTACCAACATTCCTTCCTCATAGTTTCCAACTTTTGCATTCCAATCACCAATAATTATTAATGCATGTTGATTGCATGTTTGGTCAATTTTGGACTTCAAAAATTGGTCAAAATCTTCAATTTCCTCCTTTTAGCCTTCAGTTGTTGGTGCATGTATTTAAATAATAGTTGCATTATCAGGTCTTCTTTTTCTGCACATGGATAGTATCTTACCACTCACAAAATTATACTTTAGAATTGATCTTTAAATTGTCTTTTTTAACTATGAATGCAACACTGTCCTTCCTCAGTTTTTAATTCTTAGCATAATAGATGGAGGACAAAGGAAAAAAACAAAATGGATATCAGAAGAAATTATGAAACTTGCATTAAAGTGTCAAAAAGCAAGGGATCTCTAGTGGCCTAGTGGCAAGAATATGCTCTGCAATCCCAGAGGCACACAGTTTGAATCCACCAAGTGCTTTGCTGGAGAAGGAGGGGCAGTCTCCTCTTGTGCCAGTGGAATCCAACTCAACAGTACACAACAAGGAAAAAAAAGTGTCAAGAAGCCAAAACAAAGGGAAGAGATGCCAAATTAAAATACTTGAAAAGAAGAATTCAAAGAGCAACTCAAGCAGACAAAGTATTATAGTAGAATTTGCAAAGAGTTGGAGTCAGAGAATAAAAGGCAAAGAACTTGTTTGCCATTTCTCAAGCTGAAAGAATTGAAAATAAATTCAAGCCTCAAGTTGCAATTCTGAGAGATGCTATGGCAAAATCTTAAATTATGTAGGAAGCATCAAAAAAACACAGAATGAATATACAGTGTCACTGTGCCACAAAGAATTGGTTGACACTGAAAAATTTCAGGAAGTATCATATGAACAAAAGCCAATGTTATTGAAGGGGAAAGTTCAAACTGCACTGAAGGACATGGGAAAAAATAAAGTCCCAGGAATTGATAGGATACCACTGACACTGTTTGAACTAACAGATGCAGCCCTGGAAGTGTTCACTAGTCTATGCCAGAAAATTTGGAGGATAACTGCCTGGCTGAATGACTGGAAGAGATTCATATTTGCTCCCATTCCCAAGAAGGATGACTCATCAGAATGTAGAAATTATAGAACAATATCATTAACACCACATGCAAGCAAAATATTGCTGAAGACCACCCCAAAACAACTAGAACAGTACATTGATAGAGAACTTCCAGAAGTTCAAGTCAGGTTTAGAAGAGGTGATGTCACCAGAGATATTGCTGATGTCAGACCCTGAATCAAGGCAGAGAATACCAAAAAGATGTCTATTTTTTTATTGATTATGCAAAGGCATTTGACTGTGTGAATCATAACAAACTATGGGTAATGTGAAAAGAATGAGAACCCCAGGACGTGTAATTATGCACATACAAAACTTACACCTAAGTCAAGAAGCTGTTATCCAAATAGAGAAAGGGAACACAATCAAAAAAGGTGTGAATCAGCAGTGTATCCTTTCTCCATACTTATTCATTCTGTATGCTGAGCAAATCATTCAAGAAGCTGTCCTCTACGAAAAAGAATATGGCATCAAGAAAGGAGAAAGACTCCTCAACAGCCTGCACTATACAGATGACACAACCTTGTTTGCTAAAAGTGAGAAGACTTTTAAATACTTGTTAAAAAAGTTTGAAGACGACAGCCTTCATTATGGATTGCATCTCATTATTAAGAAGACAAAATTCCTCACCTATGGACTGATAAGCAACATTATGATAGATGGAGAAAAGGCTGAAGTTGTCAATGATTTTCTCTTTTTTGGATCAACTTCTTTGGTAACCAAGAGATCAGGAGACATAGGAAAGTCTGCAGTCAGGTACCTCTCCAAATTACGGAAGAGCAATTATGTTAATAGGAAGACTCAAGTATGCCCTGATCTTTCTAATCACTTGCTATTCATCTGAGAGATGGACAGTGAGTAAGGAAGACAGAAGAGGAATTGATGCCTTGAGTTGTATGTTGGACCACTGAACACCCAGTGGGTTGAGTACTGAATGGCAAAAAAAAATAAACAGGTATGTCTTGGAGAAAGTGCAGACAAAGTGCTCCTTAAAGAGATATATAACTAGGTATTTCTGTCATCACAGGAGACTAGAGCGAGGGCTACATGGTGGAGGTGACCTGGGGGAGGGTTTGTAAAACAATGAAAGAATCCTTTCTTTTACTTTTCCATAATTTTTGGACTCATGCACTTATAACTTGTTAGTCAAATTTGTGTCTTCTAGATTGCAACACCCCCATGATACATCTTCAAGGATATGAACATGTACGGCCAAGCACAATCAATAAGAGTGCATCTAAATTCCAAAATCAATCTCCATAATAGTCTATGTGTTTCCTACTGCCAAAGGGGCCCTTTAGAGTAGTGAGAGAAGATCTTCACCCTGAAACCCACAGCGTCCCTTTTCAGCAGGAAGTAGCTAAGAGAATACGCCATCCCCTTTTCCTTATGACTCAGGGTGAAGTCTCTCTCAGGGAGGAGTGATAGGGAATGGCAAAGGACACACTGACAAAGAAGATTAATCAGAACTGGCTTTGACAAGCACTGTGGCATTTGGACAAGAACAAACTGGGAGGAGGGTAGAGAGAATAGTGCAACAATGAATGAGTGGAAGCCCAAAATCTCTGTAAATGTTTATGAAAATTAATAAAATATAGAAGAAAAAAAAAGGCAAGGATGGTGAAACTTTGTCTTACATACTTCAGGCATGATTCCAGAAGGGGCTATTCCTTGGAGAGGGACATCATACTTTGAAAGGTAGAGGGTCAGTAAAAGAGAAAAAGACCCTCACTAAGATGAAGTGATATAGTGATTACAGCAAGTGTGTCAGAGATGATGAGGATGACCCAGGACAGGACAGGGTTCTTATCTGTTGTACAGAGGGTCTTATTCAACTTGAGGACAACTAATAAGACAACATCTCTTAATTTTGAGCTATACTGCTTTTCAGCAGAGTAAACATATTTAAATAAATGTCTATTTCAATAGTTACTTCATAGTTCTTTAAATTCACATTGTCCTCACTGCAAAAAATTTTCATACAAACCTGCCTCCACATATTTACTGACACAATGTTATAGTTGGATTTAATGACATTTGTTAACTCAGCATATTCACTGTCTCTTATTTATTGGTATTTCACTACTCAGTTTTTATCGCAGTCAGAGACTATTTACACTAGGACACTATTTGCTCATTCAATCCAAGTTGTTGTTATTATGTGCCATAGAGTTGCCTGCTACTCCTAGAAACCCTGTGTACAACAGCCCTAAACCTTGCTCTGTCCTGTGCCAATCTCACTGTCACCAACACTATTCCCATTATCCCAGTCACTGAATCAATCCACCTTATAGAGGGTCTTCCTCTCCTGTGCTGTCCCTCCACCCTCCCAAGCATGATGTCCTTCTCCAAGGACCGGTCTCTCCTTGCAACATGTTCTAAGTATGTCAGATAAAGCTTCAGAATCCTTGCCTCCAAGGAACAGCCTGATTTAACCCTCTCTAGGATGAACCTGTTCATTTTCTTAGCAGTCCATGGTATATTCAATACCCTTCTCCAGCACCACAGTTCAAAGACATCAATTCTCCTTCTATCCTCTCTAGTTATCGTCCAGCTCTCTGATGCATAGCAAGTGATTGCAAAGACCATGGCCTCTATCAGGTGCACCTTAATCTCCAGGGTGACATCATTGCTCTTCAATACTTTGGTGAAGTCTCTAACAGCAAACTTTCCCCATCACAATATGTCTTTTAATTTCTGGCTTCTGGGGCCAAGAGTGTTGATTGTGGAGCCAAGCAAACTAAAGCTCTTAATAATCTCCAAGTATTGCATTAATAAAAATACATGAAATCAACCACAACACTCCTCTGGACCCAGAAAGCAATTTGTCTTGAATACTCATTGCTTGTTGAGAAGAAACTGATGCTATTCTTCCTTTCTATTTCACAGATATAATGGGTTTCAATGTCATAATGGACAAAGTGTTGCCCTGCTAACTGAAAGGTCAGTAGTGTGAACCCAGTAGCTGCTCCATTGGAGTAAAATAAGGCAGTCTGCTCTTGTTAAGATTTATAGCCTTGTATTGTTCTAACACTGTGCATCCAAAGTGAGACAGATCAGGAAGAAGGATTGGCCATCCATTTCCAATATAACAGGTCTTCAAAAACCTTATGTCCAATTAGATTAGCAGAGATGGCAAGGTGAGTCAGAGACAGTGAAACTGGCTCAGGGTAGGGCAGGGCTCAGAGCTATTGTACACAGGGTCACTGTGAGTCCCAGGTGACTCCATGGGACATGACAATAACAACAAAACCCAATAAAGGGTCACTGTCTCAGTTGTTGTTGTTATTAGGTGCCATTGTATCAAGTATGTCTCACAGCAACCCTGTGAAAAACAGATCTGAACCCTGTGCCATGCGGATCACCTCTGACATACGTGAGCCCATTGCTCCAGTCACTGTGTCAGCTCATCTCATTGAGTGTCTACTTCTCTTTGGAGACCTTCTACCTTTCCAAGCAGGATGTCTTTTTCTGAGGAATAGGCTCTACTAACATCAGGTCCAAAGTATATGATATGACGCTACATCATCCTTGCCCCTATAAGCCTCTGGCTGCACTTTCTCCAAGACATAGATTTGTTCTTTTGGCAGTCCAATGAGATATCCAGTACTCTTCTCCAACACCACAGCTCAAAGATAACAGTTCTTCTTTATTTAAGTAGTGTATGGCAATTAATTTATAGACTTCTGATTGAATAGTTGCTGATTAGTTTAACCAAATGATAGAATAAATCAAGAAATTAGGAGTATTTAGTCTTTTACAAAATTAAGGGTCAGACTTGGAAACTATTCATGTTTCTCTGGTTTCAAGAATTTAGCTATTTTTTTCCCAGCATTTCCTTTCTGGTGTTGGATAGTTTTCAAAGATCTCAAAGAAAACTGTTTTCCTCATAACCTGGCTTATTTTAGGAAAGGTACTTAATATTCTTTTGGTGGTGTAATGAAATAAGTTTTTACCACATCTTTGTTGTGTGTGAGGAGCTCTGGTGCTGTAGTCCATAGAGAGTTTTACTGCCAAGCCTAAGGTGGATTTTCTCTGTTAGTTCGAATCCACCAGCAGTTCTTTGAGGAAAAGATGGGCAATCTCCTCTTCTATAATTTACACACAAAACCCCACAGGAAGGTAAGCTGTGAGTCAGTTCTGACTCAGTGACAATGAGATGAGCTGTTGTAACATGGATAGTCCATGGTAATGATGCTTAATAGTCACCTCCTAATGCTTGTCTTATGAATTCTGTGTAACAGAGGACACATCTTGTCTTCAAGGATGACACTAGGAATAACCAAGTAGTAGTTCTGTTTAATCTATTGGAATTTCTCAAATTGTATATCTTGGAATTATTCCTTTGGGTTAAAATATTGTCTTCTAGGGGCATAGTTAGGGGAGCTCTAGTGGCCTAATGATAAGGAATTGTGCTGCCAATGCAAAAGTATGAGGTTCAAATCCATCAGTTGTTCTATGGGAGGAAGATGGCCTGTCTCTTCTCATTCAATTTACTGCCTTGGAAAAGCCGCTGAAGGGTCAGTTATGGGCCACTTCCGACTTGATGATACACAACAACACGGGCACAGTTAAGATATGCCTATTTCCCAAGTGTGGTCATTATTACTCCAAGTTTAACAATCCTCACCAACTCAACTGGGAACTTTGAAGGCCTAGAAGATTTTGCACTGACACCGCAAAGGTGATGGTTGTTGTTATGTGCCATTCAGTCGCCTGCAACACATAGCGACCCTATGTACAACAGCCCTAAACCTTGCTCTATTCTGTGCCAATCTTACTGTCTGGTAGGCAGTTTGAATCTACTAGCTACTCCAAGGGGAAAAAGATGAACAGTCTTCTCCTGTGATTTATAGCCTCTGGGAAAACTGCTAGAGAGTCAGCAATGAGTCAGTTCTGCCTCAATGACACTTGTTGTTGTTGTTGATTGCCTTCATTCGTAGTAACCCTATGAATAAAAGACCTGAAGCCTTTCTATAACTATCAACATTTATCAAAGTTCATAGTTTCTGGAGGCATGTTATAGGAAGTGGATGCCACTCCTGCTTCCAAATACCATCTAACAGCAGTACAATACATACCTTTGTATAGTGAACACGAAAACATTTCATATTTTTTGCATGAGGAAACTATACATAATCACATTTGGCACTGGGAAAAGGAAAGTTGATCTTCACATCCTCCTCCAGATATTAAATGCTCTTATTTCACTTTTATCATGAACTTTTATCACATAACCTCAACTCTTTTTTTACTCTTTTTTACTTCACTGGCTCTGGAAAGCGCCAATCGTGAATTATTCCAACCATCTGTCCTCTCTACCCCTACGCCCATAAAGTATTCCTGGATAAAATGAAACAACTGTGTAGATCAGGGCCCCCATGAAGTTGCATGAAGCGACCTCAGCTGAGTCCTCAGCCTATTCCATGTAATCCTTCTGGGTTCTATGTCCCTCTCCTCATCCTCCTGAATGAGACCACTTCTCTGAGGTCCCCTACTCACCCTTCATCTGTCACTTCCCCTAAATGATCTCATGTCTTGTTTTTTAATGAAGCTGCTGGCTTCAGCTTTAGAAATATACTATAAAGGTTAAAGATAGCACAACACTTCTTCTCTTTTTCTTCTTTAGGTCAATAATATGTAAATTAATTATGCTTCTCCAAATGTGCAATGAGCAATTCTTTCAATGCACATCAATATCAAGCATTCATCCAGTACTTGATATCCTGGGCTTCTAAGAGAACTGGGCCTGCGAATCTGTGTGTCTTATTCCTAAATACATAAGAATTAAAAGATAATGTTAATTAAATATAGCTAATGACATATAACTTAGACTCTGTAAGCTCTACATACAGTAGAAAAATAGGATAATGTTTTTTAAAAGGGGGTTTTGCAGGAGTATTTTGTATATATTGAACAAAGCAAATGCTGCTTGCATTATCTCCTATGTGCTCCAGAATGCAATATCCCAGAGCTCACTTAAAATTCCTCAATAGTGCTTTAAACATTGCTGAAGTAAGTGGTTAAGACAAATCATTCAAAAACGTATTAGCTACTTTCATGCACGGAAATTTTAAAATTCTTCTTCAGATTTTGATGTGGAGCTCAGCATTCAATGCATCTCTAAAGGAAATGATTCAGAGAGGCAATGACTTTTCTCCAGATCTTTGAATATTGAGATTGAAAGTAAATAATACACTATAATCCAAAATAAGTTATCAGTTTCATCTTGAGAATAGTGCAATTGAAGAGATTAACTGAATACTTACACTATTTTAAATTTGTCAAGTTATTTTGTATTTTAGTGTACAGGCAACTCACTTTAAGGTAAAGGACTTAGAAAAAGTATGCCCATTTAAAATGCTCTGCCCAGAATAGAGAAAACAATCATGAGACATCAAGAGTGAGACATTTTTCATTATTTCTTATAATTTTGAAATAGTGGCATATTACTGGTACTTTGCTACTAATAAGTTTCATGAAATTTAACACTTAAGCGTTAATTTGCTATGTTCTATAAGAACTTCTATTCTTATCACTATCTCATATAATAAGTAAAAGCTTTGGCTAAGGTTGGCATTAAACCCTTACTATGTAATTTGGAGTTTACAATAAATATAGTAGTCTAGGCAAAAATTTTCTTTTAGGCTTTTTTGTTTAAAATCCTAATTATAGCAAAAAAGAATATAAAAACAAAATTGGTTTAACGGTCTATTTTATTTGAAATCCAGAATGTTGGGCATATATGATATAATCTCTGTTATATTTATGCCATTAATTCTGTACATTATCAACATAGAGATAGAATGTATTTTAATGAAGGGGTTAATCTGTAAAGTTTATTTATTGGAAATTCTTTCTTACTATTAAATTACACTATAAATTATTTACATATAGATTTTTTTTAGTGTGTGCAAACTGCTTTAAAGTTGGAATTATCAAAATTAATTGTCTTGTTCTTTATAAGACTGAATTTAGCAAATGTTGCAGTTTAGCTATGTTACTTCATCTGCCATTACACAGTTTATAAAAGTACAAATAAGACATCTGACAATCCATAAGTCTGACCATTTAAGTGCTACCTTACTGCACATCCACTGTGCAATCAGAAAGTTTTAAAATAATCTGAAACCAATGTTAAGTCTTTCTGACTAGTATTAGCTATTTCATGATCTCTAGATTCTCTTTTATCTGAAGATGCATTAAAGTGTTAGTTGGCAATTGGACTTTTAAACATGTCTAAAGAGACCATTCTGCTCAAGGAAAATTGGAAAAGACAAGCAGCAAAACCAAATGAATCTATGAAATTGGATTCTTTGGGAAGAAAGCTGTGTCCTATTAGCATGTGAACTTTGACCTTGTGGCACCAGCCTTTTGAATGAACCGCAAAATCCACAGATTTCCTGTCCCCATATATATATATATACCACCTTTACTTTTCTTTAAAAAAAAAAAATCCAAATTTTTCTTTGGCAAAGTAAAATGAAGGGGAACTAATGCCTTTGAATGTCATAAACGGTAAACTCGTTTTATTCTATTGAAATACGTTTAATTTGGAAACACTTTATTCCAGTTGATCGCATGCAATCGGCTGTTTCATGCCTTGTTAAAGAAGATTTCGGTGAAGCCCTTAATCACTTTACAAATCACATATTTTCTCATCCCTCACCCTAAAGTGGACTATGCTCCTCTCGGGTTCGTAATGCACTGGCTGGCGACCAGATCACTGTGGGCATTCTTGCTACTGCAACAGGTGTTTGTCAGTTTCTTAAGTTGCTTTCCTTTCCTCTGAGGTGGTGTTATTTCCGGTACATTCCAAAGGCTCTGAAACAAGAACTTTTGTCATATCTTGCCAAACCAAATCATGACTCTGGCCTCAAAATTATTGAGAGCTCATTGTCTCTGAGCTTTTGTTGCATCAGTAAACAATGTGCCTCAGTTCCACACTCTGGAGTTTTTAAAACAAAAGTATGCATTGAGGGTTCTGTAAAAACAAAACTGAAAATCAAAATCTTTTTGTTGTTTTTCAGAAGCAAACATTCTGAATGTCTGGGAAGGGAGTTGATTATATTCTTGGCAAACCAGATGGGAAAAGGTTTCCATCATCCATTTAGACCACCCTGAAGTTTGACAGACACGTAAACAAAACAGTCCTCAAGAACTTGTAGTCTACCTGCTAATGTTTCCCCTAGAAAGGAGAGCTCAGCAGGCTCTATATGACTAAACACTGTACTGCAGAATTTAAAGAAGGAAATTCTGGTAGAGAAGATACTATCAATCAATTGCTTACTTAATCCAGTCTCCTTGCTCTCTAAACACCCCACTACTTCACCAAGTAAAGCCCAAACCCCAGGTAGTAGATAGCAGTTAGTACTGAAGCACACATAGACACTTTCAAATGACAACAAAGGCAATAAGAAAACAGAGGAGACGACTCAAACCAACCTTTTGGAAGTTTCTCAGTCCCACTGACGGCAACCAGAGTCAGGATATGTACCAGTGGAATGTGGACCAGCTCTCTCATGATTAATCCAGGCTCACGCAGGAGAAAGTTCCTTCTGGACAAATCAAGGAAAATACCCCACAGTTTACATTTTAAGGCATAGTTTGTTACAAAAGGGTCGTCTGCTAATGACTGTTTGTGTCAGCAGCTCCGCGGGCTCTAAGTATAATCAGGAATTCTCAGACTTGGCTATCATGATGGACACTGCCAGCTGGTGAATATCCACTTAGGCCAGTAATGCAAGTGCAGTGCTGGAGGAACAAGGGAAAGAAAATCCCTGCTGAATCCCTTCTAAGACAGTGGCAGAGGGACAATACCAGATGCCTTTTGCAACCATCCACATATTCCCTAAGGTAAAGATTTTTGATCTTCTGATTGTGCCCCTCCTGTGTCTATACTCAAACCTGCAATGTGGGTATATTTGTGATTCCTCCCCTCTTTCATCTCACCTCTCTTTCATTATATCCAGTCCATTACCAATTGCTACAGATTTTATCAGCTAAATATGCTCTCTTTTCACTCCCACTAGTATCATGCCAGGGAGCTCTGGTTGCTTTGTGGTACATAGTTTCACTGCCAACCTAAAGGCACACAGTTCTAATCCACCAGCTGCTCCATGGGAGAAAGATGGGCAATCTCCTCCTGTGAGATTTACTGCCTGTGTAAAAACCCTTGAGGGTGAGTTACAGGTCAGCCCAACTGACCAGTACATAACCTCAATAGTATCTTGCCATCCCAATCTCCTTTACAGACATCCATATTCCCTGAATGACAGCAATTGCATTAGCCTTGCCTTTAATTTCTTCCCTCTCCTGATCAAAAGATTCAGCATGTAAAAAAAAAAAACAAAACACAAGCATTCAGATCTTTTTAAAATGATATCAGGTCTTGCTAGCCTCTCCCTACCTTTTTAGCCCCGTCTTTTAGAAGCCCAGCTGCTTAGTTTAATACTCAGCAATTTGAATTGTTGTTAGTTCTCGGTATATAGTTTTCTTACTTCCAAATATTCATGCTGTTCCCTCTTCTTGGACTGCTTTTCCCTGCCTCCCCACCGACTTAACACCTATCACAGTTTGATCATCTTTTCCTCCTGGGAGCCTTCTCTGACCAAGGATCCCAGTTTCTCCAGCTGTGTTAGGATGTCCATCTCTGGGTTTCCCTGTACCATTTTGTGCATATCTCTATTATTGCCCTGACCATGATTTTTATGACTTTTCTTTCTCTTTTTTAGTGTTTTCCTCATTCTTTGACACCATCAGTTCACTTTAAAAGAATTTAGCTAACAGATTATACATTTTATTTTTTTCTTTTATCACAAAAATGTCTAACAATAAAGGATAGAAGAAATATTTATATAATAAAGTGTGAAAAAATATTTAGAGTAATGTTGCAGAAAAATATGGAATAGCATGGAAAAAGATTCACCATATATTGTTAAATAAGCACAAATGAAACATAGTTTTTTCCAGATAAGAAAGAAGAAAACACCTTTATTAGTATTTAAATTTAGTCTTTCCTGAAACTACCAAAATGATACAATGAGGCATTTTTTTTCTTTTTTATGTCATAAACTGACAAAGACTAAACTAACAGCAGAAGAGAAAACAGCAATGAAATGTTGGAAGCTAATAAGAACATGGATGAAAAGAACTGATTCATCAGAACCAATAATGCTGAAACTTGAGCTGACAGACAGCAGAGTAAGATGAAAACTCAGTTTACATCACAGACTTTCAGAGGACTCTGGAAATGGAAATGAAGACAGAACTAACAAGAGGACTGTTTTACAATATGTTAGAAGAGCCAGAGACAAAAAACCAAAGCAGAGTAGAATACTTTTCAAACTTTAAGCTGATTAATTTTGTATTTATCTTGCTTTTTCCAAATACAATGCTTAGATAGTTATTAATTTTTTGTTTGTTCCACATATTAAACTGGACCTACTAATGGAATATATCTTGCTAAAAGTTGTCATTGTTGTTGTTAGGTACCATCAAGTTGAATTCTATCCTGTGCCCAATTGTAGTAATCATTATGTCAGTCCACCTGGTTGAGGTTCTTCCTCTCCTTTTCTGACTCTCTATCCTTCCCCAGCATCTTGTCCTTCTCCAAGGAATAGCCCCTCTTAGCAATATGCCCAAAATGTGTGACGTGAAACAGAGCCTCATCATTCTGGCTGTACCCTCTCTAACACATATCTGTTTGTTCTCTTGGCCAACTATGGGATGTTCAATGCTCTTCTCCAATGCCACAGCTCAAAGGCATCAATGCTAAAAGTAAAGACTTGAAATCATTACTAATGAAGATCAAAGACTTCAGTATGGATCATATTTCAATATAAAACTCAAAAAAGCTCATAGTCTTCAAGGTGAAACTGACTCATAGCTGACCTTCCAGCAGATTTTCTGAGACAGAGGAGAAGATCTCCTATAAGGAGATAAAATAGTTATTTTAAAGTATTTGTTATTCATTTGCATACATTAATTTGTTTATATGTGTTTCATTAATGTGCATGGTTTTGGTTTTATTTTCGCTCCTTCCATCCACCCACCAACTCTGTGACCCCTTGATTTGCCCCTCTTCCATATTTTTATTTCCATATGCATCTTACTGGTTATTCTTCTGGTTTTACAATAATGGTCTTCTACAGTTTTTGTTCTTAAGCACCTGAGTTAGTTCACTCAGCATAATGCACTCTAGCCTCTCCCGTGTTATACAGTATTTTTCAAAATCATTGCTCCAGAGTACTGAAACACAAATGGAGATTTGTACACTGATATCTCACTATTCACGATAGCAAGAGCAGAGAAATAGTCCAAATGTCCATCAACAAAGGACTGGATTTAGAAATTGTGATTCATTCACATGATGGAATACTATGCTGATACTTTCCAATCAGTTCCCTTTGGGTTAACAGCACAACTCTCTATGGCTTCTTACTTCACTATAAATGAAACAAAAATCTTTACAACTGGGTTAATAACATCATTATAAATTAAGAAAAATTAAAGTTATTAACTTATTTGGGTTCACAATAAAAACCTATTGAAGCAGAAGTAAAAAAAAAAATCAAATGACTGATTGCATTGGGAAAATCTGCTGCCAAAGAATTCTTTAAAGTGCTTAAAAGCAAAGATATCAGTTAAAGTGTCTTTAACTGAAGCCATGATATTTTCAGTTGATACGCATGCATGTGAAAGTTGAATAAGGATGACTGAAAAAAAATAGATGCCTTTGTTGAGCTAAGGATATTGAAAATATAATTGACTGCCAAAAGAGCAAACAAAACTGTTTTATATGAAGGAGATTAGAGTTTTCTTTAGAAGCAAAGATGGTGAGACTTCATCTCATCTAATCTAGGCATATTTTCATAATGTCCCTAAGGAATGCTTGGCAATTGGCCAGCCAATCAGAGGAAAACCCTCAATGAGATGGATCAACATTTTGGCTGCAACATCAGACTTGAACACAGTAGAGATTATGAGGATGGCACAGGATCAGGCAGGGTTTCATTCTGTTGTATCACTATGAGCTAGAGTCTACTTGATGGTGCCTAACCACAATAACAATGGAATCTATCCCTGAATGATGAAATGGTTACTGTGCTGAGCTCCCAACTGAAAAGTTAGAGGTTCCAGTCCATCCAAGCACTCCTCTTGCCATCCTAAATTATAACCTGTTAACTTCACTAGTAAACTCCATAGTCATGAATATAGTTCTATAAGATCTTTGTGGCAATTGCAATGGCTTTCAGAGCAGTGAGAGTCTTGGGAGGGATGATTGGTGTTAAAATTCATAGAAGTAGGAGTGGGCGCATGAAGTGGGAATTCGTTTCTGTTGTAAGTGTTTTTAATTGGGACTGTTACCCTTTGTTGACTTAGTGGAAGTCAAACCTAGTAGTCCCCATGCATACTACCTTCAATCTTTTTACATAATATATATATATTTGTGTGTGTTCTATTAATGTATTGTTGTTGCTGTTGTTGTGTACTGTCAAGTCAGAACTGACTCATAGTGACTCTCCAGTGTATTTTCAGGGACAGTAAATCACATGGGAGAAGATTGTCCCTCCTTCCCCCACAGAACAGCTGGTGGATTTGAACTGTGGGTTGCACTTTTCCAGAAAACACCTGAGGAGTTGTATAAGTTGGATTACATAGTCCATGAAATACCAAGATAGATATTATAAGTGGGGACGAATAGCTTATAACGTTGGGGAAAGATTCTTTTCAAAAAACAGTTTCTCATAGAATGAATGAATAATATTAAGTTTATGTGGAATTATATTGAATTTTACTACATTCAACAATTAATATTATAAATCAATGGAGCTTAATGTCTGGCGAAGGAGTGAATATTTAAAAAACTACACAGATGTTGTTGTACCATTGAGTTGGAACCTACCCATGCTGACCCTCCAGCAGATTTTCAGACAGATTAATTGCACAGGAGAAGATTGCCTACCTTTCTCCCACAGAGCAACTGGTTTTGTTAGTCATAAATGTGTGTGTGTGTGTGTGTGTGTGTGTGTGTGTTCTGTGGAATATATTAATATATATAGAGAGAGAGAGAGAGTAAAGGAGCCATGGTGGTACAATAAGTGGTTGGCAGTTATCCCAAAGTTGGATATTTGAACCCACCCAGTCATTTATTTTGTAGAAGAAAAGACTTGACAATCTCTTCCCATAATGATACAGTCTGGGAGACTCTGTGGAGTAGTTGTACTCTATCATATAAGGTTGCTATAATTTAGAATCAATTCAACAAACACATTCAGAGAGAAAATCTCTGGTGTGTTACTTTCCTTTGCCGCCCGCCCCTGCATTTCTCAAGTTCTTGGATGACAGATCCTGATATTCTCAAAATGTATTTCTACACTGGCTTTACCTACCCATGTCGTTGAACTGCTTCCTCTAGTGTCCTTTCTTCCATTATCCATCTCAGTACCTTCTTTGCCTGGCTAGTGTTATCACCTGCTTATTAACTCTCTCTGTTCTCAGTACAGCCACTTCACTTCAGAGCATCACGTTTCATTCTCTCTCATGGAATGCTGCTTCCTTTGACTAATGCATCACTAACAAATGTCACTTCCTTCTCCAACCCCCAAAATAAACCTTACCATACAACATATGTCATTTGGAACGCTGAAGCCATTATAATTGTTATGAGGGACAATGAGCCTAAAACGTAATAGCCTGTGTGGTAATAGTATGGAGGGAGGGGAAAGGATTGATTTGAGACAATTCTAGAAAGGGGAATCAGAAGGACTTGGTTATAAGGTGATGATGAATTCCAGATTTATAGATTGAAAAAAACACACCGTACAAGATGTAGACAGTGGTATATTTCTATTATATTAGCAGACATTCCAAAAGGAAAAGTTGTCTGCTCAAATTGATCAGTTTACATCCTATTTATCTTGGATCTTTGACAGAATTCCAAAAGGAAATAGATTACTTACTCAAATGGAATAACCAAATATATTTTTTAAAAAAATAAATAAAAGCTGTTTAAGAATTCATGAGAACTAATGCATACAAGTAGACCATCAACCTTTTACCATCTCTAGACTTGGAATTTTTAATTGTTTTTAGGTCAAGAGTAGAACAGACAAAAAACAAATCTAAAAACTAACTTACTGAAACCTGGAGCAAGAGACAACTCAAGAGAAGGTCCATATGAAAATTGAGACCTTTTCGTCAAGGAATTAAGTCAGTCCACGAGTGTCTGTTTTCTGACCAGTTTTTTTCCAATGGGACAGCTCCTACTTGAAACTAGAAGACAAGAACGCCATTGATATATTTCATAGAAATCATTTACCAGAAAGGGGGGGGGGAAGGCAGAAAGAACAATGGGGACCAAATATGAGATTCTCTCAGGTGACATTGTTACAGAGCCCTGGTCCTTCCTGAAAGGAACCAGGGAGGCCTAGTTCATAATGTTTCGGGCTGTTAACCAAAGGATCAGGGGTTTGAACCCATTAACTGCTCTGCAGAAGAAAAGTGAGCGTTTGTTTCTTCCTGTCAGCTTGAAAACCCAGTAGTCATTGCGCAGAGCCACCTTGAGGGAGGCTGGTTGGCTGCTTCTTTTCTAAAGCTCTAATGAGACACCAGATGATAAAGTTCTGCCGATATCCCAATTCATTGCAATGATTACATCTTAAAATATCAATTAGCGTATTGCACCTTTACCCATCTCTTTATTTGCTTCTAAAGATTGACAACCATGTTTCTCTTTCATAACATGAGCATCTCTGTAGTAAATAAATATCTTTCATATCCTAGTGCTTAACTGGTGTTTTTACTTTTAGATTCACTTCTCTGCCCTAGCACCCCACTCAAATACTAATTTAGGCAAAATTATTCTCTGAATTGAATAGTTAAGAATGCAGAAAGGATATAACCCAGGTTAACACCTTTTGTAATTTTAAAGTTTGCAGTTTTCCCTTATTCTGTTCAAACAATTGCTTCTTGGTCTATGTATGCGTATCACATAAGCACAATTAAATGTCCTGGGATTTCCATTCTCCTCAATGTTAGCCATAATTTGTTATGACCCACACAGTCAAATGCCTTTACATAATCAATAAAGCACAAGTAAGTATATCTCTGATAGTCTCTGCTTTCAGCCAACTGACAGCAGCAATGATATCCCTTGTACCACAACCTCTTCTGAATCCAGCAGATTCAGGAATGGCAATTCCTTGTCAACTTAACATTTCAATCAATTGTTTAATAATCTTCCCCAAAATTTTCTTTGCATATAATATCAATGCTATCATTTGATATTTTCCATATTCTGTTGGATCACCTTTATTTGAGAATGGAAGCAAATGTGAATTTCTTCCAGTCAATTAGCTAGCTATCTGCCTTCCATATTTGTTGACAGAGACTGGTGAGCATGTCCAGAGTAGCATCTGTTTCCCAAAACATCTCAATTGGTATGCCATCAATTCCTGAAGTCTTTTGTTTTCCCCAATGCCTTCAGTGTATCTTGAACTTTTTCCTTCAGTACTATTAGTTCGTGGTCACATACTATTTCCTTAAATGGGTCAGTGTTGATCTTTGTTATAGTGACTATGTATTCTTTCTATCTTCTTTTGATGCTTTCTGAATTATTCATAATTTTGGCTGGAGAATCCTTCGGTATTGCAACTTGAGCCTTAAAATTGTTCTCCAGTTCTTTCAGCTTGAGAAATGCTGAGCTTGTTTATTCTGTTTGATTTTCTGACTCCAGCTTCTTGCACGTTCATTATAGTAGTTTTCTTTGTCTTCTTGAGCTGTCTTTAAAATTTTCAGTTCAGCTTGCTTACCTCAGCATTTCTTACCCTTGTTTTGGTTTCTTTTCATTACAGTGCAAATTTCAGAATCTCTTCTGACATCCATTTTGGTCATTTTTTTTTTCTTCTCAAATTTGTAATGGCCCTTTGCTTTCTTCATGGGTGATGTCCTTGATGATATTCTACAAACCAGTCTTTGGTCATTAGTGTCCAATGCATCAAATCTATCACTAAGATGATATTTAAATTCAGTTGGGATCCAGTCAAAGTCATATTTTGGTTCTCATGGATGTTGTTGTTGTTATGTGCCATCGAGTCGTTTGCGACTCATAGCGACCCTATGTACAACTGCCCTAAACCGTGCTCTATGCCATGCCGATCTCATTGCCTCTGACAAACCCATCCTGATTACCCCAGTCACTGAATCAATCCACCTCATAGAGGGTCTTCTCCTCCTGCGCTGTCCCTCTACTCTACCCAGCATGATGTCCCTCTCTAAAGACCTATCTCTATTTTCTGTATATTGGGATGTAACCCATATTGAAAACTCTTTGATCTTCTATAGCTACTCTTTCAAGTATCCTTCACTTTCTGCAGTCAAGGTTGTGTTATCTATGTAACAGAGGCTGTTGATGAATTTTCCTCTAATTCTGACATCACAATCTTCTCATAAAGTACAGATTCTTGAATGATTTCCTCAATATTGCCAGTCAAAGGCTGGCCAGGGACTGACTGGATAGTTTTTATTTTATTCTATTTCAATTTGATTTGCATATGAGGACTGACAAAGTGAAGACCACAGTGTACTTGAGCTTGACAGAGGTCATGAGGATTACAAAGGACAGGTCAAGGTTATGATCTATTGTTCATAGGATTACTATGAGTCATTATCAGCTTGACAGCACCTAACAACAACATTCTCTGAAACTTTTAATTTTTGGGGTCATCTTTTTTGATTCTTGGTCCATTCAAAGGTGCAGGCACTATCAGAATATCATCTGGAAACTTTATAGAAAATTCTAATAAGGCTACAGTTCAAAGTTCTGGAAGTTCCTATCTGGTTTAAATAGAACCAAGGGAAGAAGCTTTTCACTCTACCTGGTAGGAATGCTGATTTCATCAGCCACCTGTCAGAAAAAAAAAATGGTAGAACTGTTGTTACTCTTGTAGCCTTGACTCAACCTACTGCCATAGGTTGTTAATGATGCTATCAGGGTGCTTTTCAATTATCTAAATTGTGACAACTGCAAATGCTATTTTACAACCAAATACTAATCAGAAATATATCTTTGCAAAGAAGACATTATCTATATTTAAGTAGTAGACTTTTTAAAAATGACAATATTTCCAGTTCTTCCTATATTTAAGTGTGATTTTGGTAGGCGGTCAATGTTGTCCACACAAAAGCAAACATACATTTCTTTTGTGACTTCTGATAACTAGATATGAGTAAGTGCCAAAAGCTTAGAAAATCGGCTGCCTGTGCTGAGACTGAATCTGCAGCAAGTGACACCAAGGAGGGAAGAATTAGCATTCATTCTGGTGGTAGTGGCATCAAGTTCAGTAGCAGTGGTGCCAACATCAGTATGCAGTTGTAGCAGTACCTTCAGCAGTATCCAGTGTCGAGTGATGGCAGCGTTAACAGCTGTGTTCAGTGTCCAGCAACAGAGATGTGTCACACTGTCCAGGCTGCTCCTCCGCAGAGATCTTGGCTACCATTCCAGCCACCTGGCAGCCTTTGGTTCCTGTCTGGCACTCCAGAGTTCCCAAGGGTTCCATAAGCTACCCAATATCCTCCCAATATATTCGTTTTCTCTTAACCACAGTCCTTTTCTGTTGTTTTTAACGGTAAATATGTATTTTACAGACAAGAAGATTAAGATTTGAAAGGTTATAAAACATGTACAAGTCTTAAAGCTAGTAAATGATAGTTGTAGCTTTCCCACTCAAGTCTTTCAACCTCATTTTGGGCTTTTAAAATGTTTGTCTAAAACACAGTATTTCTATGGCAGAGAAACACTTTCATATTACAGATCATGATTTTAATGGCTCATGCAGTCTACTCAAAATTGGAAGGTCCAACCTCACTAAGAAGTCCAGAAGAAATACTAGCCAAGTGTATAGCATATGTGCTTTATTTAAAATGTGTGCTTCAGTGAAAGGTTGAGGCTCAATTGGTGTCAGCGCTGACGGAGAAAAGTAGGGTATTTATCCGTTCTACATTGACGGGTTACAGATAGTCACAGCAGTTTCAGGGGCCTGGGGCCATTTTCCATTTTTCAGCTCTCTCTGTTTTAACTATCAACTTTACTCATGGGGTGGTCATAAAACGGTATCTAAGGGTCAACATTAATGAGATTACTTACTATTTTCTGGAATACACAGGCATAGTCAGGTAGAGTCAGCATAATAGCAAAATGGAAACATTTTGGTTTCAACTTTATAAATATAAGTGGTGATTTTTGTCTCTTCTTCTAATGAATACTGCTGGAAAATTGGGGAAACATGGTTATCCAGTGGCTCTGTTCAGATTGTATCCAAAGGTTTCATGGCATATGACCCATTTTATCTGGATAAGTGATCCAGTTTGTTCCTCAGTGCTACTATAACAGAATTACCACAAATGGATGTTTTACTAAATAGAAATTTGTTTTCCCACAGGTTAGGTAAAAAATCTGGATTCAGGGTCCTGGGTCAAACATAAGGTTTTACCTATCTGCTGAGGGAGGAAATCCTTGTCTTACCTCAATTAGCATTATTCTTCATGTTTCCTAGACATCTCCACATACCATGTATCTTTTGTTCCCTTTGTGCTTGCTTCTGTGCTTAGTCCAATCATTTTGTATCTCGAAAATGAAAGGTATAAAACATACTCATCTCCAGTTGTGGTACATTCACACGATGGAATACTACACAGCATGCAGGGCAGTAATTTAGAAAATTACAGCATAATTTGGGAGGGATTGGATAGCATTATGCTAAGTGAAATAACTCAGTCCCACAAGGACGAATACTGTATAAGACGATTAATGTAGAAATAGATAACTAGTAAAATGAGTATGACGATCCAAGAGAGGGAGAAGAGGAGCAGAGAAGTGAGGATGGGCAGGTGGATAATCATATGGTCCCACAATTTGATTGGTTGAGGGAGGAGTGGGTAAATGAAATGAGAAAGATCCAGTTGGTGATCTGGAAAGATGGGGCAATGGTGGACATATTTTGGTGTTGATTAATTTTCAATCTGGACTGAAGCTCAACATCAAGAAAACAAAGATTCTTACTCCTGGACCAATTGGCAGCGTCAAGATAGATGGTAAAGAGATTGAAATTGTTAATAGTTTCAGCTTGCTTGTCTCCACAGTCAACACTCTTAGTACCAGTAGCCAAGAAATAAGAAAAATTAATTAGATTGGGAAAAATCTGCTGTCAAGGGCCTCTCCAGAGTACTGAAGAGCAATGGTGTCAGACTGGAGACTAAGGTGTGCTTGATCCAGGCCAAAGTCTTTGCAACTACTTTCTATGCATCAGAGAGCTGGACAATACTAAGGATGATAGAAGAAGAATTGATGGCTTTGAGTTGTGGTGCTGGAGAAGAGTATTAGATATACCATGGGCTGCTAAGAGAACAAACAGGTCTGTCCTGGAGTGAGTGAAACCAGGCTGCTCTTTGGAGGCAAGGATTTTGAAACTCTATCTGACATACTTTGGGCATGTAGTCAGGAAAGACCAGTCCTTGGAGAGGGACATCGTGCTTGGAAAAGTGGAGGGACAGAGCAAAAGAAGATCCAATATGAGACAGATTGACTCAGTGACTGGAATAATGGTGGGTAGATGTGACTGAGAATGAAATTGGTTCAAGATAGAGCCAGTTCAGAGCTATTGTACATAGGGTCATTACGAGTCTCAGGTGACTTGACAGCATATAACAAGAACAACAAGACTCTCAATTGTGGTTCAACTTCTTCAACCAGGGATTTGAATAATTTTGAAGAAGAAAACCGGCAACCCACAGTTTTATTAGAACTATTGCATTTGTCTTTGAGTATAATCTCAGATAAACCAAATGAAATCTCAGTATAACTTTGTAAACTAAAGAGGCTGATTTTAGAGAAACATAATAAGCACAAATAATTGGAGGAAAATACTATAGTGCAAGATAAATTGCCTGTTGTAGTTGTTGTTGTTGTGTACCATTGAGTCTGAACTGATCTATAGCTGATCCTCCAGTGGGGTTTTTTTAGAGGCAATAATTACAAGGGAGGAGACTGCCCATCCTTCTCCCATGGAACAACTGCTGGATCTGAACCACGTGCCTTCAGGATTGCAGTGAAGATTCTTACCACTCAGATTCTCACCACCAGAGAGAATTCCCTTACCATATTTTAAGACATCTTTTGAAGCTATAACAATTAAATTGGTATAATACAGGAACATGAATAGACAAATCAATGGAAACTGAATATATTACAAAAACAAAATTTCAAAGGCATTTGACTGCGTGGATCATAACAAACTGTGGCTGACTCTGAGAAGAATGGGAATCCCAGAACATTTAATCCTGCTAATGCGAAACCTATACTTGAACCAAGAAGCAGTCGTCAGAACAGAGCAGGGCAACACTGCCTGGTTCAAAATTGGGAAGGGTGTACGCCAGGGATGTGTCCTATCTCCATACCTTTTCAACCTGTATGGAGAGGAGGTTATCTGAGAGGCTGGGCTCTATGAGGAGAAGCATGGCGTTAGGATTGGTGGACGATCTATCAACAATTTGTGTTATGCAGATGACACAACCCTGCTCACTGAAACTGAGGAGGACCTCATGCACTTACTGCAGAGGGTCAAGGACTGCAGCCTTCAGTATGGACTGAGGCTCAATGTCAAGAAGACAAAGATTCTCACCACTGGACCAATTGGTAGCATCAGGATGGATGGCGAAGAGATTGAGATTGTTCACAGCTTCAGTTTGCTTGACTCTTGACACCAGCAGCCAGGAAATCAAAACACGTATTACGATGGGAAAGTCTGCTGTTAGGGACCTCTCTAAAGTACTCAAAAGCAACGGTGTCTCTCTGGAGACTAAGGCGCGCCTGTTACAGGCCGTGGTTTTTGCAATCACTTGTTATGCATCAGAGAGTTGGACAATGACTAGGGAGGATAGAAGGAGAATTGATGTCTTTGAGCTGTGGTGCTGGAGAAGAGTATTGAATGTACCATGGACTACCAAGAAAACAAACAGATTCATCCTAGAGAGGGTTAAACCAGGCTACTCCTTGAAGGCAAGGATTCTGGGGCTTTGACTGACATACTTTGGAAATGTAAGGAGAAACAGGTCTTTAGAGAGGGACATCATGCTTGGGAGGGTGGAGGGACAGCGCAGGAGGGGAAGACCCTCTATGGGGTGGATTGATTCAGTGACTGGGGTAATCGAGATGGTGTGTCGGAGGCAATGCGATTGGCACAGGATAGAGCAGGGTTTAGGGCTGTTGTACATAGGGTCGCTATGAGTCGCAAATGACTTGACGGCACATAACAACAACAACAACAACAACAATAGAAAGGTGACTGATCCAACAAATATTAGGTTATCTCGTAAGCCCTGGTGGCCTAGTGGCAAGAAGATGTGCTGCAGTCCTGACAGTGCTCACTTCAAATGCACTAGGGGCTCCACAAGAAAAGGATGAGCAATCTCCTTCTGTGCAACTCACTGCTTCTGAAAACCTGCCAGTGGGTCAGCTATGGGTCGGTTCCAACTCGACAGTACATCACAGCACCCCATATATTGCATAAAATCCTTGCTTGAGGGGTACATTTAATGCCGGAGAGAAAGGATTGGAGTTACATAATGTTATACTCCAAGTCTACCCTTTGGTAGGAGTGGAGAGAATTATCTATGTTGCTTACACAGTTCATTAAGAGGGGGAAATGGTGGGCAAATATTCTGGGCATCATCTATGTTTAATAAAAAACTGACTTTGACTTGAGCTTTCCCTTCACTTTATCATGTAGAAACTTAAAGCAATAGGAAGCAAACATTCTTTCATGCTTTCTCTTCTAACAAAATTGGTGGTTTGAGTTCCTTGTAAACTTCCTATATGTACATTTATATTATCTTCCTCAACCGTAAACTCTTTCCAGACTTAGCTGAGATACTGTGAGGAGACATAGAACTAGCTGAAAGCCATCATCTCAGTCCCTACTAGGATGACATACCCCACTCTATTTCTCTCTGCCTGTCTCCTTCATCCTTGTTCCCATTATAATAACTGGAGTATTCCAGACTCCTACCACACATTCCTCAAAAACATTAGCTGTGTTTTTAGGGCACTGTGGAAAAGTTTGGAAATCACTAAAGCAGATCACCTCCAAAGGAAACATCCTGTCTTATGAGCTTTATTCCTTAGTTTAGTCCCAGCCATCAGTACTGTTTATATTTTCTGACCATGGCTGAGAGTCATATAATTCAATTCAGTTCAGCAGATCATTGCTAGACCCTGAGCCATGCACTAGAATCCAAAAGAAACATTAACAACTGCTTCCATTAGGCCATATGGCAATGCAAGGAGAGGTGTACTTGACAAGGCTTGGATTACTGCAGAAAGATCAGAACAGTCCTCACTGAGCTGCTCATAAAGTGGTGACATGTGATGAGTTGCCTCTAAGGATGGTCTATGAAGTGGAATGTCCTTTCCTTGAATGTAGTTTGGACTTAGTGACTCTTCTGATGATTATGATACAAAGAAATGATGATAAGTCACTTCCACAATTAAGTTCTAGAAAGACTTTCTTCCACTTGGGGTAAAAGGGAAACAAGACTTGTAAAGATTAATAAGGTGAAAGGGAGGGATTAAAAATTAGTTCTCAGTTTTTGCTCCTGATAACTGGATGGGTGTGTAAATTTGAGAACTATGTTCAAAATCATAGTTTTAGATCTTAAACCTTAAGTTTCAAATGTCTGTGTGACATTATATTTAAAATGTCAAATAGTAGGTCACATTTAAGTCTGGGACTCAAGAAAGATATTTGGGAATTGGAGCCATAGCTGACCCTCAACTCAAGAAAGATATTTGGGAAAGAGTATGAATTTTGTGATTTTCAGCAAGTTGATGTTTAATGATGTCATGGGAAAGTATAGATGGAGTAAAAATAAGGGGTAAAGGAAAGTTTAGTAGTGCTAACTGTTAGAGAGGCTGGGCAAAAGAGAGTGAAGAAACGTGTCAGAAAAGTTGGAGGAAGTCCAAGTGTATTATTCTTGTAAAATGATAGAGGGTTTGTCAACTTGGTTCAATGTGGTTGAAAAGATGAGAGAGTTTAGGAATAGAAAGAATTTACCTGATTTGGCCACATGATGGTTACTGCTAACATTGATAAGAAATGTTCATACTTGCAGAGCTAAATGAGAATATAAATAGGACTACAGATACTTCATATAATGAGACTTGAGAAATTTCTTCTTTTCATGAATTTTTGTTTGATTTCATCGGTTCTTTGATTTCTCTTTTCAGGAAAACCAAAGCATATTATATTATTGAACTGTTAACACCAGTTATAAAATAACTATGCAAATTGCTCCCCTAAAATAATAATTCCTCTTCTTTCTAGGTGACTGAAAGATCAGAAAAATGAATAAAATCAGTCCTCTCTTTTCCTTACCTGGCAATAATTGGCAGTTTCACACACAGATTATGAAAATACTTCTTTGCACTATTGGATTAAATGATGGCATTTTTCTAGAATGGTCTATAATTAGTGCCCTGTACCTACGATGACAAGGGTAGGTAAATAAGAGATCAGGAAGTGAGTCATACTAATATTAAGATGCCCAGTAAGGATATTTTCCAGTTTTGAAATATATGCCGCAGTAGAGCAAGAGAATTCTCCAATTTACCACCTCAGCAGCTCAGCCACATGCACTTACACAGCTAGGAAAATTATGCTGCACCACTGAATCAGGATGACGTGGTCATTTTATTCACAGTCTATTTTTGCAATGATATTTTTGAGCTGATGCAAGGACTAATAAATGTGGCCTGTGCATAATCCTGAAGCTCGCAGGAGCTTTGATTTAATAAAAATATAAAGCCACAGATAAGTATTATTTTCATTGTGTCGTAGGTTAGCATACGAGAACCAGCCACAGTTCTGACCCTCTCACAGCTCAGTCTAGGCCCACAGAAAAGACGCAGGGTTGCTCTATGCTAACCTGGAGCAAGATCCCAGCTTAAATGTGCCGATGAGGGAAAGTTCTGGATAATTTGAACTGTGATTTACCCTTTATAAATTATTATACTTTGTATCCAAGGAGACATTTCCTTTTTCTGTATTCTTAGTAACAATTTTTAGATTTTTTTTAAAAAAATAACTTTTTCTTATTTTTTTTCCAAAGTCTTATTAAAATAGTTGCTGGTTATATATCTTTGGATCTGGAAATATTTAGAGTGTACAATAAACTGATATGCTGTTTAGGCACCATTTGTTCTCTCATATTTCTTTTTAAAAATATTTTTTTCTGATTTAAACTGTTCATTGTAAACTAGAAAACATTCACAATATATCATTGCTGTTGAGTTGGAACTGACTCTCCAGCGGGTTTTCAGAGGCTGTAAATTACATGAGGTGAGATTGCTTTTCTTTCTCCCTTGAAGTAGCTGGCGAATCTGAACCACCTGCTTTTGGTTGGTAGCAAAACTTCTCAGCCATTAGACAACGAGAGTTATTCACAGTTATAGTATAATGTTTATCACTCCTTTAAGTTCTTTTACTTTATAGTTATTAGAAATAAAATATTACCAAAAAAGGAAAAAGAAATAAAGTATTACCACCTTTTTTGTTCTTCTGTATGTGTATGTTTTTCTACTTATTATTTCCAGATAAATACAGAAATGGAAGTACTAAGTTAGTGTGTGAATATTTGTGAGGTGCTTGATAATAAGTTTCCAAATTTCCTTTCAGATATATTTACCAATGTGTACTTTATCAAATCTACATCATTTTTGAACCTTGACAGTTTCATGGGTATCAAAACAATTTCATGTGTGATTAGTGTGAAATTAAACCTCATAAAACTTTTATTTTGCCATTTAATATTTTTACTTTTGTAAATTACATAAACTTATTCTTGACTTATTTCCCTTTAAGATATTTGCCTTTTAAAAATTGAATTTATGGCGAGCTCTGGTGGCCTAGTGGCAAGAAGCTGCACTGCAATCCCAGAGGTGCGCGGTTCAAATCCAGATGCTCTGCTGAAGAAGGAGGAACAATCACCTCCTGTACCTGTCAGATCTGATTTGACGGTGCACACATAAAAAAAAAATTGGGGGGAACACTGGGGGAACGCATGCCGCCGCCAGCCGCCGCCCGCCAGACCTGGGAAACGCCGCTGCCAGCCAGGGGAACGCACCCCGCCGCCCCCTGGGGGGAACGCACGCGGCCGCCCGCCAGACCGGGGGAACGCCGCGAGAGGGACCCTGAAGAGACCCGGGAAGAGCAGCAGCCAGCCACCTGCCGCGGAACTCCAGAGGAGCGAAGACTGCCGGACACTGTGGGACCCCCCCTGCAGCCCACACCTGTGTGACCCTTAGCACACAGGGTGCTGCTGCATAAACCCCCAGCAGTGCA
>NW_006399802.1:17702477-17703882 GCF_000299155.1 Elephantulus edwardii | reverse complement strand
GCCTCCAAAATTGGAGAACTCTAAACCTCCTGACTGTCAAGAAAGGAAGCACCTGCTTATTCCTGAAAGAGGAAAGCTGTTACTATATAAATTAATCAGGACTAGTAGAAGAAAATGTCTCTAAATTGACAAAATTAGCTGAAAATTTAAAAAAAAACCAAACAAACCCAAACTGACAAAAATCTATAAGGCTCCTCCCCAATCGGTTTGAGAACCCATTTCTAGCCTGGGTTCTTCCTTTTCTAAGACCAATAGTAATCATAGGCATATTGTTATTAATTGCTCCATGTCTCTTTAA
This sequence comes from Elephantulus edwardii, assembly GCF_000299155.1. Taxonomy (NCBI): domain Eukaryota; kingdom Metazoa; phylum Chordata; class Mammalia; order Macroscelidea; family Macroscelididae; genus Elephantulus; species Elephantulus edwardii. The sequence continues at coordinate 17,703,584 of NW_006399802.1, read as the reverse complement.
GTTCTTACTTTACAGAATAAAAGAAATTACCAATTTGATGGTGAACCAGCTGCTGTTACACTCATATTCCTTCCTGCCTATTGATCCAGGGCCAATCCAATTCATCCTCTGAGCCCCAGATCTTTGCCCCTATCAGCAGGAAGTTGCTAGAATAAAGATACGTTTTGTTTTGTTTTGTTTTTTAAATCGCTAAAGAGGCTAGGATGTTAGTTAGGTCTGGACAGGGGGCCAAGGGAGAGAATGAAGAATTCAAAGAATACAAACAACTATAAGAAGAGTGAACAGCCTCGCCCCATGGCCGAACTAACAAGTGAACCATAAATCATATTGGAATGTCCCTTCCTTCCCTCCCTGAAGACCCCATTATAAAAACCCTGCCCAATAAGCTTAAAGTGAGACTTCCTCCTTCTGCATTTTCAGAATGAGGAAGCCCACCTCGAAGTTCCCCTAATAAAGCTGCTTTTTAGCTTTCCTTCTTGTTCTCTGATCTTTCTCTTAAATTCATAATGTAACAACTAATAGTAAGGCTCCAGTATAAATAAAGCAGCTGTTTGTGGAATTACTATGATAAATTGTCAAACCTATAATCATTGTGGAGGCTAGCACATTTTCCTATAACTGATTTTTTAAGTGGAAAATTTATATATTTTTTTATACAGAAAAGTAATTGCATTTTATCTTTCCATTTCTCCAATTCTGAGATTCAATGCACTAGTTTAGGTAGTGGAATGCTTATTTGTGGCAAAGTTAAAGTTTGGTCTGACAGACTGAAAACAGTAGATTTTCACTGTGAGTTACTGTTGTTAATGTGCCATCGAGTCACCTGCGACTCATAGCGACCCTATGTACAACAGCCCTAAATTCTGCCCTACCCTGTGCCAATCTCACCATCTCTGACACATCTACCCCCATTACCCCAGTCACTGAATCAACCTATCGCATTGAGGGTCTTCCTTTCCTGCACTGTCCCTCCACCTTCCCAAGCATGATGTCCCTCTCCAAGGACTGGCCCTCCTTGCAACATGTCCCAAGTATATCATTTCCTCCAAGGAGCAGCCTGGCTTCACCCTCTCCAGGACAAACTTGTTCATTTTCTTAGCAGTCCAT
>NW_006399802.1:17694337-17695528 GCF_000299155.1 Elephantulus edwardii | reverse complement strand
GTGCAAGGCGGTATGGTGCTTTCTCAAAAAGTTGCAAATAGAGATACCATTTGACCCAGCAATTCCACTACTGGGAATATATCCCAAAGAGATCATAACTGACATCCAAGCAGATATATGCACACCCATGTTTATCGCGGCTTTGTTCACAATAGCAAGGAGTTGGAAACAACTCAGGTGCCCATCAACAAACGAATGGATAGAGAAGCTGTGGTATATTCACACAATGGAATACTACGCTCTGTTGAAAAACAAGGAACTCATGCAATATTATTCAAAATGGGTGACCCTGGAGGACATTGTGCTGAGTGAAATATCTCAGTCGCAAGAGGACAAATATTGCATGGTGACACTGCTGTAAAATGGGACTGATATCAGGGTTGTGGTAAGACTGAGAAAAACTGGATAAATTGTGTATACTGCACTGAAACAGATGAAGGAGAGAATAATTTAAAAGAAATGTATGATAGGTTATTATGGTTATCATAAGAGTCCACAATTAAGGTTGCTTAGTGGAATGTACTTGGGGCGGTGGAAGGGGTGCAGGGGGATTGTGTACCAGGGAGAGAGTGTTTATTTTACTTTTCAAAGAGAGGAGCGATCTGTGCTGGAGGGTAGGGCTGGGTGGGGAGAGAAGTGCAGCAATGAATGAATGGAAATCCAAAATCTCTGTAAATGTTCATTAAAATTATTTTTTAAAAAAGAATGAAAACCACCATAAAAGATAAGGAAAGGGCACTATGTAATGATTAAGGGCACAGTAGATCAAGAAGATATAATATTGGTCAACATCTATGCACCAAATGATAGACCTGCTAAATACGTAAAACAACTGTTAACAGAATGAAGAAAGAAATAGACAGCACCACAATGGTGGTGGGAGACTTTAACACACCACTCTCACCAAAGGATAGGTGAACTCAAAAGAAACTTAATAAATATGCAGAACTAAACTACACAGTCAGCCAACTTTATCTTGTGAATGCATTAAGAGTACTGTACCCCGCTTCAATGATTTAGATCCTCCCAGAAGAGCTGTGGGTGAGCATTAACATTACTGGTAAGTATATTCATTTTCTCCTGGACACAGAGCCTCCTAATTGGTCCTAAAAGCCTTCTGAGGTCCCAACTCTTCTCACTATCTCTTAGTTGTTGGAATGGATGGAAAACCTCATAAGCAGTTCTTTACTT
>NW_006399802.1:17685478-17694237 GCF_000299155.1 Elephantulus edwardii | reverse complement strand
AATGATATTGTTCAATAATTTCCACACTCTGTTGGGTCACCTTTCTTTGGGATGGGAACAAATATTGATCTCTTCCAGTCAGTTGGCCAGCTGGCTGTCGTCCAGATTTTCTGCCACAACTTAGTGAGCACATCCAGGGCGGTGTCTGTTTGTTGAAATAAATCAATTGGTATGCAGTCAACTCCTGGAGCCTTGTTTTTTGCCAATTCCTTCATAGCAACTTGAACTTCCTCCTTCATCACCATAGGTTCTTGCTCATATGTTATTTCATTAGCATTCCAATCTATAACTCCACACACTACCACCACCAAGATTCATTGTTTACATAGTATATTGTTACTTATCATTGAGTTGGATGTATTCATTGCTGATTTTCCAGTGAGTTTTCAGAGGGAGCAAACTGCATGAGAAAAGACTGTCCATTTTTCTCCTTGGGAGCAACTACCTGGTTTGAAACACATGCCTTTAGTTTGACAGTGCAAGCTCCTCATCACTAAGCCACCTTACAGATCTCCCTTACATGGTATGAGCATGTATAAATTATGTAAGCATAGAATTAGTATATATACATACAATGTAAAGAGAATTATGGGGAAATTGTTAGCTCACACTTTGTTTTAGCAGGGGTGGAGTGGGTCTTTTTGAATCAGGCAACTTCATGAGGAAGTCCCTTGACACCAGGAAAGCCAGGGGAGAAAACCTTCTCCTAGAGCTAGCACCTTGAATATGGGCTTCAAGTTTCCTAAACTATGAAAGCATAAATGTCTGTCTAGCCATCTATTGAGGGTATCTGTATTATAGCAGCAGTATTATAGCTCATAGTACATTAAAGAGATACTTGAGAGAAGATTTGCTCAAATGCAACACCTTTTGTCTTAGGAGAAAGAAAGGTGGAGAGAGACAAGTAGAAAGAGAAGAACTCAGTAGCACCACCAACAACAAAAAAAAACATCAGGACTGGAGAGCCAGGACACATTGAAATCTCCCAGGAACTTCTGAAGGAGGCATGAACCTTCCCCCAGAACCAACAGAAAGAAAGTAGAGCCAGCACCTTGAACTTGGACTTCTAGCCTCATAAATTTACAAAAAAAATAAACTTCTGTTTATTAAAACCATTCACTCTCTGTTCTAGCAGCACTAGATAACTCAGATAAGAAGGATTAGTAAAAGTCAGGGAAGGACAGAGAAAGAATTCTTTGGGAAGAGCATAGCAAAGTGTTTCTAATCCCTTTGACAAGATCTTATGGTGAGATGGATTTATCAGACTTCAGGCTATTTTTAGGTCAGTGCCATAAAAAAAAGACAACCACTGTGCTCTCGTGTTCTGACTTCATGCTCACCAAGCCTTCTTCTTGTAAAGAATTGACTTCCTATATAGATTGACAATAGTAATAAAAAGCACTCATTATGTAGACTTTAGTAATTTGTTTATGATGAGAATATTTTCTCTTAAATAAATCATAAATTCACATTTATATTCATCTCAAGTATATGCTTGATAAACAAATCTGTTCCAGAGGAAGTGCAGCCATGGTGCCTTAGAGGCAGGATGCAAGGGATGGTGAAACTTCATCTTACACACTTTGGATATGTTGTCAGGATGGGCCAGTCCTTGGAAAAAGAAATCTCTCTGAGAAAGGTGGAAGATCAGAGAAAGAGAGGAAGATGACTAAAGAATGGATTAGCACAGTGACTGTCCAAATGGGCTTGAGATGGATAGAACTGTTGTTCATAGAGTTGATGTGAGTCATAGTTGACTTGATGGCACCTAGCAACAACAATATGTGGCCCTCAGGCCAGTTTTTAATTGTTTTTGGTCAATCATTCTTCTAGGTCATATAGCCTTGGTCTGTCCACTTGCTGTGCAGAGGTAACTCATGGTTGCTGTGATGGTGAATACTGTGACTCTGGAGTATCAAATGTGATAATGGTTACCCATGGTAGACAGTGTTTGGTGGAGCTCCCCTATTAAAACAATCTTGGAAGCAAGAGTGGCATCCACTTCTGAAATAGCTTGCCTCCAGAAATGCTATGAACCTGGAGAAAGGACGAAAGCTATACAAGTTTGGGTCTTTCGTTCATAGGGTTGTTATGAGTCACCTATGACTTGACGGCACTTAACGGGGATGACAATGTGCTCTTCTTGTTATCTAATATATTGGCCTTAGATCCTTTCACAGCAGAAGACCAGGTCCTTAAATGGAATAGCCTTGCTTATATTTGAGCTCTTTTGTTCTTGAAGTTTTCTAAATATGACATAGTTGGTGAAGTGTATGTGGGGGAATGATTACTTAAAGAAAAATAGGACACAGTATCTTATTCTGATTCGTTTTACTGAAGAGGTAGCCCATGTAGCAGAAAGTTTGAATGAGTCATGTGCTAAGAATGTAAGGAATAAAACAGACACCATCTTGTCTTAGCTGTCATGTGCTAAGTGAGTAATGCTGGTATTCTTTTACAAGATTGTTTCAGTATAAAACTGTAGTAAACTGTGCTGGTAAGTGTTTCCCCACTACAAGCATGGAAACGAGACTTACTCATAATATTTATTTCTCCCCCAGAGTGGCTTTGCAGACCTAAAACATCTGAACTAACAAAAGATCTCCAACGTATAATACAACACAGCTGCTCTGAGGATTGCGTGCATGGGTGCATATGTGTGCGTGCAAGGGGAGGGGATTTCCTTGTACTTATTCATTTATGTGCCCTCTGAATAGGGGGCCAGTTCAGTCCAACTGGACTTCTAAGTGTCCTCTACTGAGCATTTGTTAGATGTAAGAAGTTGGCTCATGTCTAAAGTAGCTTCTAGGCAGCCTGCAGCTGAGAGCATGAAAGACAAGATTGTATATTGTTTAGAAATGGCGATATTAATGGGTAGCTTTTACACAGGGAACAATTAGCATTTCTAGCAATGCAGAATGGTTCATGGATTGTATAAATGGTCATTATCTAGGTATTATTATCAAAAGCTGTATTTTTATAGCTATTTGCTATCACTGCACTGGTTGGTAGCACAGTAATTAAATGCTCAGCTGCTACCCAACAGATAGGAAGTTCTAACACACTACCTGCTCCATGAGAGGAGGATGTGGCACTTTGTTTCTATCAAGATCTACAGTTTTGGAAACCTCTTGGGACAGTGCTACTCTTTCCTATAGAGTTATATGAGTTGTATTTGATTCAGTGGCAATGATTTAGAGTTTTTTGTTTTGATGTGTTGGTTTTGATATAAACAAAAATTTGCAATCAGTGAAGGGCCACCAACACATGCAATATGCTTTTTTGGCCCCTCTCCCCTGCCACTAGTTGGCATTAAAACATGTATTTCTTCATTCTTCACATTTGTCCTCCAAGATCAGTCCTATAAAGCATGAAAGATTTTTTAAATAAAAGTTTTCTTTTATACCGGTTTACCTACAAAGTTCATTTGCATTGTTTTTCACACCAGATCTTTCCCATTTCCTTTACTGACCCCTCCTTCCACCCATCAAATCCTCACTCCTCTGCTCCCCAACTACCCCCGCCTTGGAATCTCACACACATTTTACCAGTATTTATACTATACAAGATTTATTATCTTTTTATTTCTACAATAATGGTCTTATACAGTGTTTGTCCTTATGGGTCTGAGTTAGTTCACTTAGCATAATGCTCTGCAGTCCCTCCCAAGTTAGGTAGTGATTTGAAAATCATTGCTTCTGTGTGCTGCATAGTATTTCATTGTGTGTATGTACCAAATGTTTCCAGTTTAGAACACAAAATCTCTGAACCTATTTGTCTATTCAATCAGCTGAATTTGAACCCAGGGATACAAACATGGGTAAATCTTTATCATTAAAGTGATAACCTCAATAAGAAGGTGAGTGAATAAATCAATAATCATCATAGATTGTGATCAGTGCCAGGGAGGCAAGGCAGAGCACTCTGAGGGCACTTACCTCTGACGAGGTGTCAGGATTTGAATTATGCCCCCTTACAGGTGGTGTCAGCTTGGCCAGGCCATGATTCTCCTTGATGTTTATGTGATGATGTCATCTGGAAATTATGTGATAATAAATAAAACTATCCTCCATGATGTGATTATAGGTAAGAGAATTATGATTGGAGGAAATGCTGTTACTCAGGCCATAGTCCTTGTCTAATGTACAGGGAATTCTCCTAGAGTGTAACCTGCTTCATCTTTTATAAGATAATAGAAAGTCAACAGAGGCAGAAAAACCTTGGTATAACCAGTAAAAAAAAGGTGGGAGCAGAGCACTGTCTTTGGACTCAGGGTCCCTGCTCTGTGAACCTTCCAGACCCAGGGAAAGATTGATGCCAAAACACGTGAAGGTTTCCAAAGTTGAAATATGCTGAAAGGAAATAAAGTCCTTATTCCTAAACTGTGTACTGACAGCAAAGGCCCTGTAGCTGGTGCCCTGAGTTCAGATAGTTAGCCTTTTAAACTGTGGGCAAATGCATTTCTATTATTTGAAGTCATCCACTTGTAGTATTTCTGGTGTGATCACACTAGATGACCAAGACATTAAGATCTAGCAATAATGAAGGTAGTCTGAGAAGAGGAAAATCCCTGCTGAGAATCATCTTTTAGCTGCTCGGTTGCTAACCATGTGTAGACTAGCTCAGAGAGAGAGGTATGGAGCTCACAGAGAACATCTCCAAGACATGAAGGTGTGGGGAAAATGTGCTAGTCTCTAGAGAGTTGTATTACTAACCCAAAGGTGATCCCTCACTGATCTTTCAAATCTGTCAGCAACTCTGAGGAAGAAAAAGGGCAATCTCTTCCTATGTGATTAACAGCCTCCAAAAACATGCTAGAGGGTCAGCTATGAGTTGACTGGTTCCAACTTGATGGCACTGAGGTTTATATAAATCATTTTCTTGCCTAATCTACTTTTGTCTAATCCTTCTCTCTGAATTCCAAGAGAAATAATTAAATAATTAAACAATTAAAAATATGAAAGCTCTTTCATAAACCAGCAAGATTCAGGATCTTGAATCTCCCTGGGATCTCCCTAAAGAGACCTCCTACCCTTTGTTGCTAGGTTACACTGTTGTTTGTGGAAGGTCTTATTGGTATCTTGTTACCCACAAATGGATATTCTGGATTATAAATGCTCTCCTGGCATAGTCCTTGGATATGTATCAACCACCTACATTCATACTTGATGCCCTATTTCTCTCACCTGGTTGCAAACCCCAATTCCAGTCATTTTTATCACCATAATTTAAATGCCAAGCCTACTCTACAACAAGATCAACTTCTAAATTGGGTTTAAAAAGGTGAACTAATTAATTACAGGATCTAAGAAGATGTAAATTGTCTTTTTGAATAGCGGCCAAATGCATCTCTCACAAATGTGTGTCATAGCAAGACCTTCTTATGACTCAAAAAGAGAAAGACCTGATTTATGATTTCTCGATAGCACTTAGCATTTTATTTGGATATAGAGATAACTGTGGACACATCAATCAAGCAAGCTGTTTGCAAACCTTTCTTGTCAGCTGTTCCTGGTGCCAGATTGTCTAACAAATAGAGGCACAAACAGATGTAATTTGTGACTGGTGGAGACCATTCTCTCTCATGTCACAGGCCAGCTGGTAGCACAATTCACAATGCAGTTCATGGCCTGAATCACACGCCACAGGCTTCTCACTCCTCACACACATCAGCAATGTTTAATATCATAATAAAATTTCATTGTAGATAATTAGTGTAAATATTGGCTTGCATACTTGACAGTTGAAAAATTGCACATACTAATGCTATTACATAATCAACTCTCAAACAGTAGAACTTTGCTTATTTGATTCAAAAATATTTATTATATAGTTGTAGTCATTCAAATAACATATTTGCTAAAGAATCAGCTAAATATATAATTAATATTCCACAGACATGATATATACTGATAGTGTGCATGCACAAAAACACATTAATATATGACAAATTTATCGATGTGTTTCTATGAATAAAAAGGATTATTTTAAAATTTATGCCAGGACATTTCTTAACACATTAGAAATGAAATCTTTATTTTTTTTTATCATGCTATGATCACTGCTCCTATAGGCCGTGTTCTGGCTATCTCAAGAATCTCTGTTCCTGAGAGGTACCTGCATGCTCTTGCTTCTCTTTCCCTAGAGATGAGATTCTCTATTTCTGTTGCTAGATTGGCTCAATTTAATGGTGAGACTAGCCAATCCCCTTGTGGATTGAGGAGATTAACCAATCCCCTAATGAATAGGCTAACAACCCTATTTGCATAATCCCACCCATCCACATGGCAAAGTCAACCAATAACTGGGGAAGCCATTTTGAACAATAAACCCTCAACACTGTATACTCAGAGACAGCCTTACAACAACTCAGGCCCCCAAGTTTTAGACCTACCCCTGTTAAATAAAACAAAAAAAGAACAGGACAAAGTGTGTTCCTCCTTTCTCCCTGGGGAAAGGTTGCTTCTAAAAAAATAAAATAAAATAGAAAAAGAATGCTGAGCAATATATGCTCAGATAATTTTTTCAAACACAGCAGCTGGATTAGGATTCTTCTCTAGAAAGAAGTGATGAATGAGATTAAAAAACATTACCAGAAGTTTTATGCAAATACAGTTCAGGGTAAACATCAAGGATGAGACACAGTCATTCACCACCTAACAGAAATTAGGGGTAAATATTTGTTTGTATTTGAAGGTTATTGTCAAGTAGAATATGAGAAGCTCTGTGCTAACCCTTTGTTGACTCCACCAAAACTGTCAAAGGCCTGTTTTCTCTCAGATCACGTTAAGATCAGGGTAGCTGGCAGAGCTAGATGTTCACTTTTTTAAATTATTATTAATTTTAGTGAACGTTTACAGAGGCTTAGGGTTTCCATTCATTCATTCATTGTTGCACTTTTCTCCCTGCCTCCTCCCCCCCAATTCACTCTTCTCCTTGAAAAGTAAAATAAAAACTCTTTCATTGTTATACAATTCCTCCCCCTCAAGTCCACTCCACTGTGCAGCGTTCATTCTGGACTCCTGTCATGACAATAATACCCAATCATACATGCTTTTTAAACAGTTCTCTCTCTCTCTCATCTGTTTCAATGCAGTATACATCATTCATCCCCTCCTTCTCTGTCTTCCCTCAACCCCGATGTCAGTCCCATTTTACAACAGTGGCCTTATGCAATATTTGTCCTTTTGTGACTGAGATATTTCACTCAGCATAATGTCCTCCAGGGTCACCCATTTTGAATAATATTTCATGAGTTCCTTATTTTTTCAATGCTTCATAATATTCCATTGTGTGAATATACCAGAGCTTCTCTATCCATTTGTTTGTTGATGGGCACTTGGGTTGTTTCTAGCTCTTTGCTGTTGTGAACAAAGCCACAATAAACATGGGTGTGCATGATGCTCACTTTTGACTATTTTAGTTAGTCATCATCCATAAAAAAATCAAGGTGTGTATAGATGATTCTTCCTAAATCCTACTTTAGTTTCTCCCCTGTTGAGTTCCTATAGTTTGTAGTTAGCTTTACTAAAAGGAAAGAACTTAGTGGGATAGCTGGTTACATGATGGGCTGTTCAGTGCATGGTTGTTCTGTCCCATTGAGTAGGAAATGACTATGGCTGATCCTCCAGTGGGTTTTCAGAAACAATTTCATGATGCGGGAGGAAATTGCCTATCATTCTCCCATTGAGCAGTTGATGAATTGAACTGTGTGCCTCTGAGATGACAGCTCAGCTCCATACCACTAGGTCACCAGAGCTCACTGAAAGTTAGGTGGTTAAATCCACCAGCGGCTCTGATTGAGGAAGATAACCAGCCTCCTCCTGTAAAGATTTATAATTTTGGAAACCCTATGACTGATTTTCCTGAATCAAAATTAATTCCACAGATAGGGCTTGGTTTACAGCAAAAGCATTACTAGACTCAAGGTCAGGATAACTGGATTCAGCTATCAAATAAAAATGACAATCTGATATCTTGTCCTGAAGCACAATGTTATGTGAGTGATAGGGTATTATCCATATGTGTATAAGAAAGACCTGTTAATACAACCATTATTCAAATATATGCACCAATCACTAAACAATGAAGAAATTAAAGACTTCTACCAACTTTCACAGTCCAAAATAGATCAAGCATGCAATCAAGATGCATTAATAATAATTAGTGACTAAAATAGAAAAGTTGGAGACAAAGGAGGGAATATTGGTGGTTAATGTAGTTAGAGATCATAAAGTTGACATCAGACCCAGTGTGACAGAGTTGATCTGTCCCATACGGTTTTCTCAGTTGTAATCTTTATGGGAGCAGATTCTCAAGTGTTTCACAGAGTCTCTGGGCCCTTGACCTATCAACCTTTTGATTACTAGCAGAAACTTAACTATTGTGCCATCAGAGCTTATCTGGCACATATTGTTGTTATGTGCTATTGAGTCACCTATAACTCATAGCGACCCTATGTACAAGAGCTCTGAAGCCTTCCCTGTCCTGAGCCAGTCTCATTGACTCCAACACATCATCTCCCATTGTCCCAGTTACTGTGTTAATCCATCTACATATGGTCAACTGATTTTTGACAAGGAGATGAAATCAGTTAAGTGGGGAAACGACAGCCTTTTTAACATATGGTGTTGGCAAAATTGGAAAAACATCTGCAGAAGATTCAAGCAAGATCCACACCTCCCTCCATATACAAAAACCAACTCAAGGTGGATCATGGACCTAGGACTAAAACCAAGGACTATAAACTTCATTAAAGA
>NW_006399802.1:17677052-17682958 GCF_000299155.1 Elephantulus edwardii | reverse complement strand
AATAAAATTTAATAATAATTTTTTAAAAAAGAGTACTGTACCCAACTAAAACTCAATTCACTTTCTTCTCAAGTGTACATGGCACATTTTCCCAAAATTGATCACATATTAGAGCACAAAGCAAGCCTCAAAAAATTAAAAAGCTTTGAAATGATACAACATACCTTCTCAGACCACAATGCCATAAAGCAAGAAATTACCCATACAAGGATAAAGCTTATAAAACCACCAATGTGGAAGCTAAATAACAACCTGCTAGAGCATGATTGTGTTATAGAAGAAATAAAGAATGAAATTATAAAGAATGAAATTAAAAAGTTCCTCAAAAGAAATGATAGTGAAAATACAACATATCAAATCCTCTGGGAAGTAGCAATCTGCTCCTATGAAGATTAAGCATTGAAAATGCCATAATACAGGTGTGCCCTGTTACAGTGACTGTAAGTCAGGATGAACTCATTTGATGGTCTTACTTCTGTATTTGTGTATTAAGAGTCCTGGTGGCATAGTATGTTATGTGTGGGATGGTTAACTGAAAAAGATGGTAGTTTTAATTCACCAACTACTCTCTGTGAGGGAAAGATGAGCAGTCTCCTTCTGTAAATATTCACAGCTCCAGAAACCAAATTGAAGGTTATCATGAGTCGGAATGTATTCAGTCAACAAACTTTAAAAAGGAAAAATTATTGATGAATACATATTTTCCAAATTAAAATGATACTCTAGCAAATAACTCTTGGGTTAGTGGAATTGTTGTTAGGTGCCATCAAGCTGGAACTGAGTTATAGCTGATCCTCCAGCTGGTTTTCAGAGGCTGTAAAATCACATAGGATGAGATTGCCTGTCTTTCTCTCATGGAATAACTGGTGGATTCAAACTGCCTCTCCTTGGGTTAGCAGTACAACTCCCTACCACCAAGCTACCAGTGCTCCCAATGGGATTAGGATGTTCAGGATAACTCAGTAGAAATTAAGCCTTAATATAAAAAAAAAGCTTGAAAACATGTAGAAAAATGATTTATTTTGTTTTCAGAAAGGACAAAAGGAATGAATATAAAATTCACAAGGAATCAGGTAGCTTATAACTTCTGGAAAATTTGAAAATATTTGAAAGCAAACATTTTGAAATAAGGTTATATTTTATGTCCATCTTGATTGAGGAAAGGGTTTTTCTGATATCCCAGGGTACATGGATCAAGGTAAAAATAGATTATGAGCTAGTATACACTTTTGGAAGACAATTTCAAACAACTACTTCTACTTTTGAGAATTTAGCCTTTGGAGATAATTAATCATGTAAACATATTGCTAAAAAAACAGGGGAAAGATGTTCACTACAGTATTAGTTATAAGAATAAGACATTAAAAATATCTGAATTTTCTACAATAGGTTCTTGGTTACAAAATTATGGTATATTTATGCACCCTTAAAAATCATATTGCTCAGAAAGACAATGTTAGAGCAGTTTATTTGAAGTATAATGCTAATTTTAAGAATCTGGTTAATAAGTTATTATAGCATGTACTCCTTTTTTAAAAAAGTGTACAACTTAGTTATGGATCAAAATTTTTAAAGATTATTTTCTCTAAAATCACAGATTATTTAAAATTTCTTCCTTCTGCCTCAGTTTATTTTTCTCTCTATTCTACAACATAGCATTCAATGAGAAAATCGATTACCGTTTTTAAAAGAAGTTGTGCCAGTTTCTACTACAAGAAATTGGTTCTTCAAGTTAGCAGTGCCACCTGCTGATCATCTTGGGAGTATTTACTCATCAACATAAACAGCTCAGAATTTAAAGTAGTTACCAAAATGAAATAGAAAAAGATTTTAAAATAAAATGGGAAGAGGTAAGACAAACTCTTTCGAAGTTTGCTTTTTTACTGTCATGTATGGTGCCACTAAATTTTCAAACTCTAAACATGGAATTGAACCATTCTTTTATTCCTTCTTTTTTAAATAACAGAATTTTAGTTTCTTGGTGTGTTGCCATGATCATTCCCTTTTAAAGACCTTAGAATATGAATGCTACACAATAAGCTCACTAGGAAATTTGAAATTAAATAGGAAAAACAACCTGGGCAAAAGTCACTAGGGGCAAGAAGCATGAAATAAATGAAGGCAAATAGTTTAGGATTATAATGTTGACAAAGAACATGTTGGCAGATCTTTTTTATCTGGAGCAGTTACATCTGACACAAGGTGAATGAAATAGCTTAGAGAAAGCAGTAGGGGATACCCATATAATAAGTAATACAACTTTTTCCCATTCTGTCCACTAAAAGTTTGTGAAATATGAATCAAATACCTCTCCAAACTGGAGCAGTTTATCTATTATATCTGCAAGCCATCAAACCCACTTGCACTGAGCCAGTTCCAACTCATGACAGCCTCCAAGGGGTTTTGAGTCTGTAAGTCTTTACAGGAGGAGACTTCCCATCTTTCTCTCACAGAGCAGCTGGAAGATTCAGACCAGCAAGACTTCAGTTAGCGACCAAACAGGTTATGCATTATGCCATCAAGGTTCCTTAGACTATGTACAATAATCCTCCATTCCATTCACCTTCTCTAGGCATCCTGATAATATTTACTCCTGAATATTACAGGCACATCCACAAAAATAAGAAACAGGGGAAATCAGAATCAGAAACTGCTCAATTTCTCTACTAATATTAAGCCCAATTCTGATAAAGAAACACAAATTCATTCCAACTAACTTGATTGCATCTCAGGACAAAACCCCAGCTATTTCCAGGTGTACACAAATCTAATGTTTAGCAGTATTATCCAATAAAAAATTATGAGACATGAAAAAGCAGGAAAACATGACTCTAACTAGTCATCCAGTGGAAACAGACCTACATATAGCATGCAGTCAAAGAAATTAAGTTACTGTAAACACATTCCACATATTGAAGACAATGTTGTTGTTACGTGTCATCAAGTTGAGTATGACTCATAGTGACTCTACGGACAACAGATCTGAACCCTGCCCTCTCCTGTGCCATCTTCATCACTTCTGACATACTTGAACTCATTGCTGCAGTCACTGTGTCAATCTATCTCATTGAGGGTCTTCCTCTCCTTCTCTCACCTTTCGCCTTTCCTAGCATGGTCTCCCTTTATGAGGAGCCCCTTCTAGCAATATGCTAGAAGTATGTGAGAAGAAGCTTTGCCATCTTTGCCTCTCAGGATCACTCTGGCTACACCTTCTCTAAGACATTTCTGTTTATTCTTTTGACAGTCCATGAAATATTCAGTACTCTTCTCCAATGTCAATACTCAAAAGCGTCTCTTTTCTTCTATCATTCTTACTTGTTGTCCAGCTCTCAGATACATAGCAAGTGATTGTACAGTCATAGATATTCTTCCAGTATTCACTGCTTTCTGCCAAGATCCAACTGACATCACCAATGATATTCCTGGTGCCATGGTCTCTTCTAAAAACCCAGATTGACCTTTTGGCAGTTCCCTGTTGATGTACACTATTCTAGCTGGTTTTGGATGATTTTTGGCAATAAATATTTGCTTCCTGTTGTTGTTGACTGCCATTGAGTCAAGCATGACTCAATGACTCATAGCAACTCTATGAACAAAAGACCTAATGCGTTCCCATAATTACTGTCATTTCTCCAAGTTCATAGAGTTTCCAAAAGCATGTGGTTTAGGAAGTGGATGCCACTCCGGCTTCCAAACCTGTTTTACAACTGAGAGCTTCACTAAACACTGTCCACATTGGGAAACCATTTGGTACCCCAATGGTACAAGGTTCAGCATCACAGCAAACCCAGGTTACTTCATACAGCACATTGACAAAGAATGATGTACAAAGTAGAAGACTGTTTCTCCAGATGTAACAGCACTGGTCTCATTTAGCAGTGGTTAAGTACTGCCAAGTCGAATATGACTGAGAGTAAGCTTTGCATAAAAGACCTGAACTCTGTTCTACAACTAATGTAATTTCTGTACATTTAAAGGGCTTAGAGAGTTTGTAGAGTTCCAGAGGCATCCAGTTTAGGAAGTGAATGCCACTCCTGCTTCCCAGCATAAATCAATTAGGAAGCTCATCCAAACATTGTACATAATGAGTAACCGTTATGGTATTTGACTAGACTGTGGAACAATGTGCAGCATCACAGCAACTCCAAGGTGTTCAGTTCAGCAAATAGACAAAAGACTGCTGTGTCATCTAAAGAATATTCATTTGAAAATTAATAAGTTTGGCCCAAGGGCCTGAGACCTGAGGGCCCTGTGGAATTTTAAAGCCACACCCTCTATTAGACCTCCACCCTTGGTCAAAGGTTCAAGGACACCTGCTCTTGAGGGGGAAAGAGCCAGTAACACACATCAAAAAAAAACTTCCCTTATGTGACTGACGTGACTGCCATCAAAAGGCTAGACAGCAGCCAAACTCTCAGAGTGGAGGCTCTAGACCCCAGCCTAGATCCATGCCCTCGTGAAGGGGATTTGTTTATATGTTGTGTTAATGATACCATTTGATAATTTTCACATTCTCTTGGATCACGCTTTTTAAAAAATTATTTTATTTTTATTATTAATTTCAATAAACATGTACAGAGATTTTGGAATTCCATCTATACTCTTATGTGCAAAGTTGAGATTTCTAACTTGCGAGTTTAGGAGATTAAAAGTTGTCTCGAGTTTGAATAGATTTTTATGGAGCTCTGACATCATGCTTTGCACTTGTCAGCCTATTCCTGACACAGTGTGAATACATATTCTCTAGCCCTACTGTAAATCTAGAGGGGGGGAGAATTCTTCATTTTTTTAAAAAAGAATGATCTCATTGCTATCTCAACTTGATAATTGTCTCCTGTCAGTAATCTCTGCTGCTTAGCTGCTTAGTTGAATAGATATGTTCTTGCAGGTATTTCTTGAGGACTGTATATCAGGTCACAGTAACCTTTGGCTATTGACCATCAGGACATCAGCTTATCTTTCAGTATGACTCTGAAGCTTGTGCTTCTAGAACTCATTCCTAGGTTTTAATAATGTCGGATATTACTGGTTTTTATAAGCTACCTGGTTTTAGAACATACAGAATAAAATAACCCTCTAAAGCTAAAAAAAAATATTTGCTCAATCTGAAGTACCAGAAGAGTTAACAAAACAATCATGCTACATTGCTATTATAAACTTTCCTAGGCAAAGGTATTAATATTGATGAGACATTTTAATGCAAATTAGGTAAAGTATGAATATTAAGAAAATCTGAAATGATAAATTTTATATCAGAGGAGTATGCTTTTCATGTACAGATATAATATTTGTTGGCATCTTACTCTTTTTGTGAATTTCAATTTGTAGATTATGCTTCAATTACTTTCCATTTCAGTGCCTTTTTTTTTCTTTGTGCTTGGTTTCACTGCTGTGCTTAGTGAGATTGAGTAAATGTTACAGAGTTCTGCATGGAACTTGATAGCGGCTATCTCAATGATGAGAAAGTAGATGAGTTACAACAACCTGAAGAAAATGGTCATCTTGTATGTTGTGCATTACTCAGTATTTGAGCATTTCTATTCATTGACCTTTAAATTTCAATTTCAAAAAGCTCTTAGAACTCCTCCATAGTCTTATTGATGTATATTATTTTCCTTAAATAAATATTAAAATGTGTACACTAATAAATAGCACTCTTGTTCACTATTTATTTCTCATTTAAACTGAGACTCTTACAGCTTTACTTATTAAACTCTCTACTGTCTTTCAAGTCTTGTCTAGAATGTCACATCCTAAATTATTTACTTACTGATAGATAGATTTTTTATTTTAAAATTTTACGTTTGTATCACACTTTTACAGACTAATGTAATCTTTCACTTATACAAGAATTTTGTTTATTTTTCATATATCTATATCTATATCTATATCTATATCTATATCTA
>NW_006399802.1:17670952-17676952 GCF_000299155.1 Elephantulus edwardii | reverse complement strand
ATGATAATCATAATGCCCTAAAATATATTAATTTTAAACTATTCTCTCCCTCATCAGCTTCAATGCAGTAAACATAATTTATCCAGTTTTTCTCAGTCCTACCCTCACCCCGGTGTTGGATCACTTTTCTTAAAAATGAGAACAAATATGGATCTCTTCTAGTCAGTTGGTCAAGTCCACAATATGTTGTCTTTGCTGAGTACCATGGAGTCAGAACTGACTCATAGGGCCACTCCAGTGGGTTTTCAAAGACAGTAAATCATTAGGGAGAAGATTGCCCATCTCTCTCCTGCACAGTAGCTTATAGATTCGAACTATGTACCTTTGGATTGGCAGCACAACTCCTATCCACTAAGCCACCAAAGCTCCCTAGGTAGACAATGTTGTTGTTGTTATGTACTATTGAGTCACCTGTGACTCACAGTGACAATCTTGAGGCAGTCTCACAGACTCCAACACACCTACACTCATTGCCCTATTGCCATATCAATCCATCTCATCCAGCATCTGCCTTTCCTAACTGTCCCTCCACCCTTCTGAGCGTGATGTTCTTCTCCAAGGACTGGTCCTTCGTGGCCATGTGCCCAAAGTAAGTGAGGTGGAGCTTCAAAATCCTAGCCTCCAAGGAGAGACTTGGTTTCACCCTCTTCAAGGCAGACCTATTTGTTTTCTTGGCAGTTCATGATATGTTCAAGACTCTTCTCCAGCACCACAACTCAAAAGCATCAGTTCTTTTCTGTCATCCTTAGTCATTGTCCAGCTTTCTGATGCATAGATGGATTCATATAGATGTAGTGTCCTATTCAGTCCTTTTCCTCACCTGAAGCTCACAAAACACAAACTCCCTGCCATTGATTAAGTTCCAACTCTCAGAGACCCCTCCCCATTCAGTTTCTGAGGCTGTAAATCATAATAAGAGGAGACTTCTCATTTTTATCCTCCAAGTGGCTGTTACAACCACTTGAGATGCAGAAGCATATGCAATAGTAGCAATTTATCTCTCTAGGACTATGCTACCAGAGCCCCAAGTCCTTCCCCAAAATACTTAATTAACAACCAATGAGCATGTCTTTGTACTTAACAGGGGAGCTCTGGTGGCCTAAAAGTTGTGCTATCAACCCAAAGGCACATGTTCAAACCCACCCTTGCTCCACAGGAGAAAGACAGGCACTCTCCTCTTATGTGATTCACTGCCTTTGAAAACCAGTTCTGACTTGAGGGCACATAAGAAGTGCACCTAACAGCACTGCCAAACTGACAGAATGTCACCATTGTCTTTATGTGCATTTCAAGGTTATTAGAAAGTGACCTATTTGTCATGCTCATAAACCATTTGCATGTTTTTATGAATTCTTCTGTCTTTGCCTATTTTACTATCATTTGTTTTTCTTATTCATTTGAAAGACATTTATCATTCAAAATATTAATACTTTGACTCATATATTCTCAAATGCTTTCTTGCTACTATTTGTCTTTTAAAATTTGTTTATTGACTCACTTTCCCTGTTTTGGGGAAATGCTTTCATAACTTCATTGTTAAAATCTATTTTTTTCTGGTAATAAGAAGCTGATGTATCTGGAAGACTTGCGGATAACCTGTGTTGTGAAGATGGTGTACTTTGCCTGCTGAAGGTAAAGGTGATTTGAAGCACTTACTGATGAAAACCAAAGACTCCAGCCTTCAGAATGAATTACACCTCAAAGTTGAGAAAATAAAAATTCTCACAACAGGACCTATAAACAACTTTATGAAAATTGGAGAAAAGATTAAGGTTGTCAAGGATGCCTTTTTACTTGGATAATCCATCAATACTCATGGAAGTAGTAGTTAAGAAGTCAGAGGATACTGCAATGGGTACATCTGCTGCCAAAGACTTTTTTTTTTTTTTTATTTTTTTTTTTTTAATTTTTTTTTTCAAAGACTTTTTAAGGTCTAAAGAGCAAGGATGTCACTTTGAGAACTAAGGAGCTCTGACCCTAACCATGCCATTTTCAGTCAACTTATGTGCATGTGAAAGTTGGATAATGAAGAAGAAAGATCAAAAAATGGGTAACTTCATATTGTGGTGCTGGTGAACAATATTGAATGTATCATGGTTTGTCAGAAGACCAAACGAAATCTGTCTTGGGAAAGGAACAGCCAGGAAGCTCCTTAGAATTCTTCATTTATTTTCTTTCACATAAAGTAGTTTAAGCTTTCTGTTTACTAGGAGAGGAAGTGCATCTTTCCTGGATTAGCATTTACCTCATTGAAACTGTTATTCCGAGTCATGTGTAAATTGTATCTTAATCTGCTCTTTGCCAGGAAGGGTGGTATACCTTTCCTGAGTTAGCCTTTATATTTTCAGGGCCTGTTTTTCTCAGTCATGTGTTAACTAGTTTGTAGGTTGCCTGTTTACTGGTACCTATGTATGAATGGAGTTTTTTTGCAGATGTGGAAATTCCTTTATTTTACTAAAAAAGGTGCGTTGTTGTGTGAATTGGTGTCTAAACTGGGTATAGAAGCCCAATAACCACTCCTGGTTGGGGAGGTAGTCTCTGAGAAGAATCTCACTGCTTTCTCCCAGATCTGTAATAAGGTACTTATATATATTGCAAAAAAAAAAAAAAAATGGTAAGCTTTCCCCTTACATATGTTGGGCATGTTTTAAGGAGTGGTCACTTCCTAAGGAAAGTCATCATTCTTGGTAAAGGAGCGGGTTGTAGGAAAATGGAAGACCTTCAGTAAGGTAGATTGATGCAGTAGCTGCAGCGATGGCCTTAATTAAGTACTGCCGAGATTATGAGAATGGTGTGGGATCTGGAGGATTTCCTTCTGGTTTATGTACAGTCATCACAGGTCTTAGCCAACTGAACAACACTTAATAACAATGGTCTTTTGTGCAGTGTTAAAGAAAGGCTCCTTTGGCCCAAAATTTTAAAAAAGAAAACTCTCTTAATTTCTTTTCTTACTTTTTACAATTGTACTTTCAAACTTTACATTGCAGGCAGGATTTTATTTTATATCTAGTTTTAGATCAGTGTAACAAAATAAACAATTCATTGGGGCTTCACATCAGAACCAACTTAAAGCTTACCCTCCAAGCCAGTTTTCAGAGGCTGTAAAACACATGAGAGGAGATTTCTTATCCTTTCCTCATGGAGCAGCTAGTGGATTTCCAACCACCTGCTTTTGAGTTGGCAGCACAACTTCTTACCCACTAGGCCACCACAGCTCCCTTAGCTAGATATGTAACTATATCTATATCTACATCTATATATCTATATATATATGTTGTTGTTGTTGTTGTTAAGTGCCATCGAGTCGTAGATGACTCATAGTGACCCTATGAACAAAAGACTTGAACACTTGTATTAACTTTCATCATTTCTCCTCATTCATAAAGATCTATCTATCTATATAGATATTTATCCCCCATGCAGATGTTCAATTCCGGTCTCACAGAGCAAAGAGAAAATTAGCTTCCCCCATTTTCTTGTCCCAACATTTTATCAATTGATAATGCTTATGGAGAAAACAGGTAAGATAATGTTAATGTGTCTCTCTACACTGATTTCAAAGGCACTGGGGGCAAACTACGGATAGCATTCAGAAGCTCTTGAAGACAAAGGTTAATTTTATCCCATAAAATTATCTAATTTGCAACAAAAATCCCTCCTCAATTCCTCTATAAATTTTTTCCACAAAGTGGAGCTATAACACATTTTGGCTCAATCTGTATTTGTTGTTTATCTTATTTGGATAAGCTCTGGTGATACACTCAGTAGGCAGTTGTACTGCTAACCCAAAGGCATTGCCTATCTGACAGTTCAAATTCACCATCAACTCAATGAGAGAAAGATAAGCATTTCCTCCTCAGTGACTTACAGCTGCTGACAAGCCATGAGGAATCTATTCCAAATCAACTGCAATTAGTTTAAGGTGTGGGCTTTAGTCTCATTAAAATGTCGTTATCCTAAAAATGAAGCTTTGTTATTAGGATATTTGAAAGTGTTCTATGCACAACTGAGCTTTTGGTAAATCTTAAATTGGCCACTCCTAATAATGCTAAGAAAAAACAAATTGTTGAAATAAGAGTGGAAAACATACTCTTAGTTAGCTCCTTCCTCCGTTTGTCCCTTCCTCTCTTAATGACTCAATGACGAATGTCTTCTTAATTCATCTTTTTATTAGGTTTATATCTACAAGCTAAATGTTGTATCAAACCTGGTACATTTTACTTCTCACATTTCCACATCTGAATCTCCCTGATTCTGTAGTTCCCATTAGTCAAAGAAATAACTTACTATTCTACTTTCAAACTTATTTTGCTAAAACAATGATGAGAAGTGGCAGAATAAGGATGACATTTTAATGTCTTGGACTTTATTGCACTATAATCAAATTACAGGAGTGTCTAGGAAACTACAATATAGTTGGAGCTTAAGGTACAATCTGATTAGGCTGAAAGCCTCATGGAGGATAAGGAGAAATGTGATACTTTTGGTTTTACCAGCTGCTGTCAAGTTGCTTCTGACTTAAAAAAACCATATATGTGTTACAGTAAACTGTGCTCCATACAGTTTTCTATTATTGGTTCCTTTGGAAGTAAATCACCAAATCTTTCTTCCAAGGGGTCTCTGAGTAGCCTTGAACTTTCTAACGTTGGCTAGCAACTGAGTGTATTAACCATTCACACCACAAAGAGACTCTTTTAATGTTAACTTCAGATGGTGATAAACATTACAGATCCACTTCCTAACCAACATGCCTCCAGAAACTCTATGAACTTTGATAAATGTTGATAGTTGTAGAGATGCTTCAGGCCCTTTGTTCATAGAGTCACTATAAGTTGTACTCAACTCGAAGGCAGCCAACAACAACAACAACAAAAACTACACACACACACACACACACACACACACACACACACACACACTATATATATAGAGAAAATAAATGTATGTACGTACACATGTCTATATTAATAAAAACTACATATATTTTGTTTTATTTTTTTAGCTCATAAAATGACTTGTTATCTTAATATTTGCCTTGTTGTTGTTATGTGCTGTCGAGTTGACTATGACTCATAGTAACTCTATACATAGTAGTTCTAAACCCTGCTCTATCCTGAGCCAGTCTCATTAACACACCTACCTTCATTACTCCAGCTATGTTTCAATCCATCTCATCTGGGGTCTTCCTCTCCTGTGCTGTCCTTCGATTCTTCCAAGCATGATATCCTTCTCCAAAGACTGGTCCCTCCTGGCCAGATGCCCAAAGGCTATGAGATGGAGTCTCAAAATCCATTCCTCCAAGGAGCAGATTGTTTTCCCCTTCTCCAGGAAAGACCTGTTAGTTCTCTTGGCAGTTCATGGTATGTTCAGAACACCTCTCCAGCACTACAACTCAAAGGCATCAATTCTTATTCTGTCATCCTTGGCCATTATCCAGCTTCTGATGCGTAGCAAGTAATTGTGAAGAACATGGCCTGGATCAGCCACACCTTAGTCTCTACACTGACATCCTTGCTCTTTAGCACTCTGGAGAGGTCTCTGACAGCAGACTTCCCCAACTTCTTTTTATTTCCTGACTGCTGGAGCCAAGAGTGTTGATCGCGGAGCCAAGCAAGGTGAAGTTGTTAACAGTCTCAATCTCTTCTCCATCCATCATGGTGTTGTCAATTGGCCCATTGGTGAGAATCTTCATTTTCTTGATGTTAAGTTTCAATCCATATTACAAACTACAGTCATTGGCCTTTTACAGCAAATGCTTCAGGCTCTCATCAGTTTCAGCAAATAAGGTTGTGTTGTCTGCAAAACACAGATTGTTGATGAGTCTTCCTCAAATTCCTGATGCCACATTCTGCCTTATAAAGTCTAGCCTCTCAAATGATCTGTTCCACATCCATGTTAGTATATCTGGGTTGTAAATATCTGCAGACAGTTCAACTTAATGAATCCATTTGAAGCCTTGCTCTCACAGACAGGGGTGGGAAATGGGAATAAGGAAATTAT
>NW_006399802.1:17667351-17668841 GCF_000299155.1 Elephantulus edwardii | reverse complement strand
TGCGATTGGCACAAGATAGAGCAGGGTTTAGGGCTGTTTTACATAGGGTCGCTATGAGTTGTAAGATGGAACATAACAACAAACAACAACAACTTCCTGTTGAAAAGGGACGATGTAGGTTTCAGGGTGAAGATCTTTTCTCATTACTCTAAAGGGGCCCTTTGGCAATAGGAAACAAGTAGACTATTGTGGAGATTCATTTTGGAATTTAGATGCACTCTTATCATTTGTACTTAGCCATACATGTTCATATCCGTGAAGATGCATCATGGAACTGTTGCAGCTTAGAAGGCACAAATTTAAAATAAAATAATAATTTCATTTAATGTTCATTGACCTACTTTATTGCTATATCCATTCCATTAACAAATAATGAGTGCCTATCGTGCTTGGAAAGGCAGATGGTCAGTGAAAGAGAGGGAGACCCTTAAGATGGATTGACAAAAGTGACTGCGGCCGTGGACTCAGTGTGTCAGAAATGATGAGGAGGGTAGTGGATGCAACAGGGTTCAGATTTTCGTTCATGTCATCGAGTCGTACAACTCAACCTAACAACAACCACGCGTCAGAAACCATTTCTTGTACTGAAGTCATATTGTGAACTTTTAAATGAAATTTTAACATTCCGAAATAATATTTGGCAGATATTTACATTCCTACTGTATGCCTCGTATGGATTAAAATCTACTTCCCCATATATATTATGGGGGAGGAATCACAAGGTTAAAGCAATTTCAAACTAGCAGGAAACTTCATTTTCTTACCTACATAAACTTTTACCTATCAATTTACTCACAACATTCCTACATACTCGTACTACCTCTTCTGCTCTTCTCTATGTGTGGAAAAATGTTACTTGTTTTCATTTATACTTACACAATACCCAAGCTTGGATAATACAGAAAGTTAAATCAATAATTCAGCCATAGATATCTATTATCAATATTTTTATGCAATCACTCACTATAAATGTGCCTAGATCCATACTTGGTTTTTTAAAATATTCTTTTCATTTTAATTGTAATTTTAATGAAAGTTTACAGAAAAGTTAGATTTTCATTCATTCATTCATTGTCGCATGTGGAGAAGAGGTAAAATATACTTGTTTTTCATCACTATAAATGGACAGAATTTGATCTTGAGATCTGTTAACATAATTTAACATCATGATATACTACTAAAGTCCCATCATATCACTGAATACTTAAATAAAAAATGTCAGTGATATAAAAAGGCTTTGTTAAAAAAAAAGGTTTTGTTACAGTTCTGTTGATATGTTAAATAGGTGACCTAAAGCTGTTTATTGAGAGAAATGCAATTCTTGTGTTACTTACTGCTCTATTTTCACCTGAATCAGATCAGATAATCATGTGATCTACTACACTGAAAATGAAAAGGTAAGGAAAAATTGGGTCATGTTCATAGTCTAAAAGACCATTTCTAGATCCATTTTGAAATGCAATGTTGAGTGTGTCAGGAAAATACCCATA
>NW_006399802.1:17662464-17663404 GCF_000299155.1 Elephantulus edwardii | reverse complement strand
ACCAAAATTTGACCTTGAGTCTATCTCAGTCAAATTTCAAAACCTTCTCAAGGATAGGTTTGAGGCCTTGAACACTAATGAGTGAAGACTAGATGAACTGTGGGAGGTTATCAAAAATAACATTCATGAAGAATATAAAAAGTCATTTCAAAGAAGTGAAAGAAAAGACTAAGATGGTATCAGAAGAGGTTCTAAATATTGCAGGAGGGTGCCAAAAAGCCAAAGCCAAGAGAAAAACGTCAAGAAGTTAAGGAGTTGAACAGAAAATTTCAAAGGGCAGCTTGGGAAGACAAAGCAAAGTGTTATAATGAAATGTGCAAGGAGCTGGAATCAGAAAATCAGTATTCTTAAGCTGAAGTTTAAGCCTCGAGTTGCAATACTGAAGGATAGCTGAGGGAAACATGTTGAATAATCTAGGAAGCATCAAAAGAAGATGGAAGGAATACATAGAAAAGGATTGGCTGACACAGAAGAATTTCATGAAATAACATATGATCAAGAAGTAATAGTGGTGAAGTAGGAAGTTCAAGCTGCTCTGAAGGAAATGGCAAAAAACAAGGCCCTAGGAATTGATTTCAGTAAACAGATGTCCCCCTGGATACACTCACCAGGTTATGCCAAGAAATGTGGAGCACAACTATCTGGTCAACTAACTGGAAGAGCTCTAGATTTATTCCCATTTCAAAAAAGTCTGTGGAAAAACAGGGTGAGGAAATTATAAAAAAAATCACTAATATCACATTACAAACAAGATTCTACTGAAAATTATCCAAAAATGACTGGAACAGTACATCAAGGGAGAACTGCCAGATGTGAAAGCTGGATTTATAAGAGGCCATGATACTAGGGACATCTTAGCCAATGTTAGATGGATATTGGCTGAAAGCAGAGTACCAAAGGGATGTCTATCTGTGTTTCATTGACTATGCAAAGGCATTTG
>NW_006399802.1:17650845-17662209 GCF_000299155.1 Elephantulus edwardii | reverse complement strand
TGGAGGAAGACTCATCAGCAACCTGCATTATGCAGATGGCACAACTTTGCTTTCTGAAACTGAGGACATGAGGCATTTACTGCAGAAGGTCAAGGACTAGTTTTTAAAATGGATTGAAGCTCAACATCAAGAAAACAAAGATTTTCACCACTGGGCCAGCTGGCAGCTTCATGACAGACAGGAAAGAGATGAAGGTTGTTAGCAGTATTTGTGAAGGAGGGAGTATAGATGCTGATGTGTGTATATTTACCATAACATATTTCAATCTCTGTAGTTGAGACCAAGGATACTCTATTTCTCTCACATTACTCACTTGCCACTGTAAAATGGCACTACTAAAACAAATGACAAAAATATATGGTTCTTTCACTTTCTCATTCCACAAATTACTACACTGGTTGTTGTTAGGTGCCATCAAGTTGAGTACATCTTATACCAACACTATGAACGACAGATCTGGGCTCATATCCTGTGCTGTCCTCACCATCTCTGACACATTTGAGCCAACTGCTGCAACTACTATGTCAAGCAATCTCATTGATAGTCTTCCTCTTTTTTGCTAACCCTCCACCTTTCTAAGCATGATGTACCTTCCCACGGAAAAACTTCTCCTAGCAACATGCCCCTAGTATGTGAGATGAAGCTTCAATATCTTTGCCTCCAAGGAATACGCTGTACTTTCCCCCAAACATCTCTGTTTGACCTTTTATCAGTCTGTGGGATAGATATTCAGTGCTCTTCTCCAACATCACAACTCAAAGGCATCAATTTTCCTGTCATCCTTATATATTGTTCAGCTCTTGGATGCATTGCAAGTGATTGCAAAGACCATGGCCTGAATCAGCCCATTATCGGCAACATATTAAAAATAAAATTATTATGAGGATGTGCCATTTCATGTATTGAGAATTTGAGAAGAAGAGAAAGCATGTCCCTTGCCCTTGCTAGGTTGCACACTCCAATAGAAGCAGTAAATGAGTAAACAACTTGCTGCATTAGCTGCTACAATGTGGAAACACAGGGTGGGTATTAGGAAGGTCACAATAAGCCCATCTGACCAGGTTTTGTTCCTTAGAAAAGGTTTGCGATGAAAGAAATGTTTAGGTAGGAACTAAGGGTCAGAGGAATAGTCAGGCAAAGTGAAGACAGAAAAATGTTTTGAATTTAGGAAACAGCATGCAAATATCTAACTTCTTAAATAAAATCTAAGAAATCCAATAGATTCTGAGATGGTACAAATGGTTAAAGTGCTCATTGCTATCCAAAAGAGCTGGAGGTTCTACTAGTTTCCACTCCCTTCTTCCACAACCTTCTCTCCTTCCCTTTCCCCTTTTGAACAGGGTATGAAGGAATAGGCAAGGTGCACTGAAGCATCAGACAGGGTGGTAAAGGACATTGATCAATAACATATAAAATCCAATGTAAGGCTGATTGTTCAGAGAGGGTAGTGAAAGACATAGATTAATAGCAATCAGTCATATAAAATCCAATGTATGGATGATGGTATAAAACAAAATGTACATCAGTGAAGCAATGTATTGTTGTTGTTGTTGTGTACCATAATCAGAACGGACCCATAGTTGACCTTCCAGCAGATTTTCAGAGGCAATTCATTTCATGGGATGAGATTGCTCATCCTTCTTCCACACAGCTACTGGTAGCCTCGAACCACATGCCTATGGGATTACAGTGCAATTTCTTGCCACTAAGCCATTAGAGCTTCCAGGAATGATTGTATAAGATAAAATGTACATGAATGAAATACCAAGGATATGACCAACTGCATGCAAATCAATTAAAAAGAAAACAAAGAAAAAAGTTAGAAGTTCAGGTCTACTGAGAGGTTCATTGGAAGAAAGATACAGACCTCTACTTCCAAAGAACAATCATTGAAAACCCTATGGAGCATACAGGTCTACTCTGACACACATGTTGTTAATAGGTGCTGTTGGGTTCAACCCATAGCAACCCTATGAACAACAGATCTGAACACTGTCTTAGACTGTGCCATCCACACTTCCTGACACATTCGTGCCCATTGTGCCAATCCCCATGTCAGTCCACCTGGTTGATGGTCTTCCTTTCCTTTGTCGACCCTATGTCTTTCCAAGCATCTCATCCATCTCCGAGGAGTAGCCCCTCACAGCAACATGACTGAAGTATGAGGTGAAGATTTATCTTTACCTCTGAAGAGCTCTCCAGCTGCACCCTCTCCAAGATCTAATTTGTTTGTTCTTTTGACAGTCCATGAGATGTTCAGTACTCTTCTTCAACATCATAGCTTGAAGGCATCAATTCTTCTTCTGTCATACCTATTCATGCCCAGCTCTCAGATACATAGCAAGCAATCAGAAAGACCATGGCCTGAATCTACTGTACCTTAGTCCTCAAAATGACATCATTACTCCTCAATAATTTGGAGACATTTCCAACTGCAGACTTTCCCAGTACAATACCTCTCCAGATTTCTTGACTGCTGGTTTGTGTTGCTTATGGATCCAAGTAAGATGAAGTAATTGACAGTTCCAAACTTTTCTCCACCCATTATCATGTTGCCTATTAGTCCAATGGTCAGAATATTTTTCTTGACATTGAGATGGAATCCATATTGAGGGCTATATTCTTTGGTCTTCTGCAACAATTGCTTCAAGTCCTTCTCACTTTCAGCAAGCAAGCTTGTGTCATCTGTATAACACAGGTTATTGAGGAGTGATCTTGATGCCACATTCTTCTTCATAGAGTCCAACTTCTTGAATATTTTGCTCAGCATACAAATTGAATAGGTATGGAGAGAGACTTCCCCACCTTTATTTTAAACCATGTAGAAGGGCTTCTGCTTGGAAGAGTGGAGGGGCAGCACAAGAGAGGAAGACCCTGGAGGAGAGATTGACTCAGTAACTAGAGTAATGGTGTTGGTGTATCAGAGTCAGTGAGACTGTCTCAGGAGAGAGCAGAGTTCAGAGCTATTGTACATCAGGTTGCTATGAGTTTCAGGTGACTGTCTCAGGAGAGAGCAGAGTTCAGAGCTATTGTACATCAGGTTGCTATGAGTTTCAGGTAACTTGATGTCATATAACAACAACCATAACAATAGTGTTCCCTTTTTCTGTTCACACACCAGCCTCTTTGTCTAGGTATAGATTTCTCATGAGCTCAAATAAGTGCTCTGGGATTCTCACTCTTCTCAATGTTAGCCATAACTTGTCATGATCCACATGGTTAAATGCCTTTGCACAGTAAATAAAATATAAATTTAGACTTATTGTTCAAAGGGTCATTATGAGTCATACTCAACTCCATGGCACCTAACAACAACAATTTTACAAGTTCAGGATTAACTAAATGCTCCAAAACCATATAATCTAATTGCACCCCAAGTAAGAGAATTGGAAAATCCACTAAACCAAATGCATCATGTGAACTTTCCCAGATTGTCAGAATCAAATTTGATACCATTCATTATACATTTACACACAAAAATGTGAATTATTGGTTTATTTTCACATTCTTGGTTAGGACTAATCATTTGTACTCAAGAAGATTCACCAGATGTAAAAACTGTATATTCTTTTTACTTTTAATATCACCAGGAAAAAAATCTATATGCATTCTGACAAGAGTCCTGGTGATGTAGTGGTTAAAGCATTCAACCACAAATTGAAAGGTCAACAGTTCAAATCCACCAGTGACTCCACAGAAGAAAGATGTGGCACTTGGCTTCTGTAAAGATTACAGTCTAGGGAACCCTGGGGAACCCTGGGGGAGTCTGGTTTTTCTGGCTTAATGCTGACAGGATTATATTGAGTAAATATTGTGCTAGGGGAAAGAGGTCAGTCACAAAAGACCACACATTATATGATCCCATTTATACAAAATGTTCTGAGTAGGCTGGGTACAGAGGCACAGTGTAGATTGGTGTTTGTGGAGGGCTCGGGGAGTGTGCAGATGGGGAATGGCAACCAATGGGTATTGGATTTCTTCTCAGAATTAAAAAAAAATCTAAAATTACATTATGCTTGATGGCTAAACAACTCTGTATATATCTAACAAGACATTGAATAACGCATTTTAAATTTATAATCTTTATGGTAAATCATTTTTATCTCAGAAAATTAGTTTGAAATATGTAGTCACTCAAAGTGGAGTTCTTTAAAAAACAGGGACCTAGGAATGAGGAAGGGTTCTTGAATATAGACCCTTTAAAAAGAATTAGAGTAACTTTTGGATTTCCTATTCTATGACATTATTCAAAACAGGTAATTTCTCAAGGCTGATGGGATTTCTCTCTCACATTATTGTTGTTAAGTCCAGTCGAGTCAACCATAAGTCATAGTGACCCTGTGAAGAATAGATTGAAACCCTGTCCTCTCTGCACCCTCCTCGCACTCTACCACGTCAGGCCATGGCTGAAGTCACTGTGTCAGTCCATCTCACTGAGGGTCTTCTTCTCTTTTGCTGACCCTCTACTTCCCCTGGCATGATGGTTTTTTGAAGGACTACCACCTCCTGACAGGATGCCCAAAGCATATGAGATGAAGGTTCACCTCCTTTGTCAATAGGGAGCAGTCTGGTTGCATTTCCCCCAGGACAAATTGTTCTGGTTCTTTTGACAGACCATAGTATACTCAATATGTTCCACCAGCACCACAACTCAAAGGCATCATTTTTGTTTGGTCTTCATTATTTGTTGTCCAATTTTTGCATGAATATGAAGAAATTTAAGGCAATGACTTGAGTCAGGGACATTTTAATCTTAAAAGAGACATCTTTGCTCTTAAGCATTTTTTAAAAAGTCCTTGACAGCAGGTTTTTTCCAACACAATACATATTTTGGTTTCTTAACTGCTGTTACTATGGGTGTTGATTGTGGATCCAAGTGACATGAAATCCTCGACCACTTCAATGTTTTCTCCATCTAATCATGATGTATCAGTTGAGAAATTATTGAAATTGGAAATTCTTTGGGCTCCACCTAAAGCTACTGAATCAAATTATGAAGACAGAATCCATCAGTCTATGTTATAACAAACTCTAGTAAATTAGGAAGCACTCATGAAGTAGTCTGTAGAAGGTTGCACTGCTAATCTAACAGTTACACTTTCTGTATCCACCAGCACAACTACATCTTTGGAAATCCAACAGAGTTAGCTGTGAGCTGGTCCTAACTTAATCAATAGCTGTGAGTTTTAGTTTTCTAGTAATTTTGATGATTCCACAATTTTCAATGCGATAGAATCACTTGGTTGCACTGAAGAATCACCTGGGAAATTTTTTAAAAAGCAAACTTGATGTCCACATTGTGAACTCCCACAAGTTAAATCAGACTGTGGTGAGAGTCCATTTGCTGTTTTTGTCTGGTTGATTTTTTTTTCCAATTACCCAGTGTGCAGTCAAGTTTGCAAATCAGCACTCCATAAAAAGTTCTAGATTATGTCAGTTCATCTAGTGATTACTCATATTAACTATATTTCTCAAAACATATTAGATATTGGATTAGATGACTGATTACATTTATCAGAAAACAATCATTGTCTAACAATTTTATTTACTTGTTACCAGAGTATTCTCCCGTCCTGCATTCATCTCAAATTTAATCTGTTTCCTTTAATGACTATAGCAGCACTAATGACATTAGTGTCACTAATGTGGAAACTATTTCCAAGTGGCATATGTAATGCAATGTATCGTTTGATTTCTCTACTGCTGTTTCCATAGGCATTGATAGCAGATCCAAGTACAATGAAATCCTTGATAGCTTCAGTCTTTTGTGTTTATCATGGTGTAAATTATTGGTCCACTTGTGAGGATTTTTGTTTTGTGTTGAGGTGGAATCTGTACTAAAAGTGGTAGTCTCTATTCTTTATCAGAAAGTGCATTAAGTCCTCTTCACTTTCAGCAAACAAAATTTTCTAATTTGCGTATCACCAGTTTTCACAAATCTTTCTCCAATCCTAATGCCATATCCTTCAGTCTAGTTGCTCAGATTATTTGCTTAGTGTACAGACTGAATTAGCAAAATAAAAGGCAGCATATAATAAAGAAATAATTGGATTAAAGGATGAAGCCCGAAGTCCTGAAGGCACTGGTGAAAAGCAAGGCTCCAAGAATTGATAAAAATACCAACTGAGAAGTTTTACAAGCTGGATGCAATGCTGGAAGTGCTCACTCATCAATGCTGAAAAATTTGGAAGATGGCTACATGGCTAATGAATTAGAAATGAGTCATGTTTGTGCCCATTCTAAAGAGAGATGACCCAATAGCATGTAGAAACTATCAAATATCATCATTCATATTGTACACAAGTAAAATTTTAAAATTTAAGAAAATATAAGAATGGTTATACAAAGCAACTGTGAGATATCACCTCACCCCAGTAAGAATAGCAAAATTTAACAGAACAGCAAGCAACAAATGCTGGCGAGGTTGTAGAGAAACTAGAACCCTTATTCACTGTTGGTGAGAGTGTAAAATGCTGCAACTACTGTGGAAGGTGGTATGGTGCTCTCTCAAAAAGTTGCAAATAGAAATACCATCTGACCCAGCAATTCCAATACTTGGA
Source organism: Elephantulus edwardii (assembly GCF_000299155.1). Classification (NCBI taxonomy): domain Eukaryota; kingdom Metazoa; phylum Chordata; class Mammalia; order Macroscelidea; family Macroscelididae; genus Elephantulus; species Elephantulus edwardii. The sequence goes on along the minus strand of NW_006399802.1, from coordinate 17,655,649 downwards.
ATATACCCCAAAGAGACCATAACTGCCAAGCAAGCAGATATATAAACACCCATGTTTATCGTGGCTTTGTCCACAATAGCAAAGAGTTGGAAAAACACAAGTGCCTATTAACAAATGAATGGATAGAAGAGCTGTGGTATATCCACACAATGGAATACTACACTGCATTGAAAAACAAGGAACTCATGAAAAATTATTCAAAATGGATGACCCTGGAGGACATTATGCTGATGAAATATCTCAGTCACACAGGGACAAATACAGCATAGTGCCATTGTTGTAAAACAGGACTGACTTCGGGGTTGAGAGGAGACTGAGAAAAATGGGATAAATTATGTATACTGCGTTGAAACAATGAGAGAGAGAACTGTTTAAAAGGTTAAAGTATTAGGTATTATTAAAAATTAGGTATTATTGTGATGACATGAATCCAGAACGAAGGCTGCATAGTGGAGTGGACTTGCGGGAAGGGATTGTATAACAATGAAAGAATTTTTATTTTACTTTTCAAAGAGAAGAATGAACTGGAGGGGAGGGGTGGACAGGGAGAAAAGTGCAACAATGAATGCATGGAAATCCAAAATCTCTGTAAATTTTCATTAACATTAATAATAATAATAAATAATAATTTAAAACAAAGAATGGTTATAGCAGTACATCAACAGAGAATTGTCAGAAATTCAAGCCAGATTCAGAAGAGGACACGGAATGAGCAATATCATTGCTAATGTTGGATGGATCTTGGCTGAAAGCAGAGAATACCAGAAAGAACTATTGGTAACATTGTGGAGAATGGGGAATCTAGAACACTTAATTGTGTTCATGCAGAACATGTATATAAAGCCAAAAGGCGCCTTGGAACAGAACAATGAAAGCCTGCACTGTTGAAAATCAGGACAGAAGTACTTCAGATTTGTGTCTTTTCACCACACTTACTCCAGCTATGTTCTGAAGAATAAGGAAGAGGAAAGTAGGACTCTCATTTTCTTGAAGAAGCGTGTCTAGCACATGTTACAAGAGTCCGATTATGTAAACAAAAAGAGAAAAGCTGAGCTCAGAGACGAGTTGGTTCCAACACTTGGGGGTGTTTTTACAAAGTTGGGTATCAATCACTTAAATGACCTGAAAAGCTAGACGTTAACTTGTAAATAAGAGAAGTTCCATTTGTGAGGCACCACAAAGTTCGTGTTCACTTAGACTGAAATCACAGAGTAAGTCCTGGATGGGAGTCAGAATCCCCAGGCAGTGTGGGAGAGGAATGAGGCAGGCTCTAGTGGTTTGAAGAAAACCAGATTAAATATGGGGATGACTCCTAGGAGGTTCAAACACTATAAAGTTTGGCTTAACCAATGAATCTATTGCACACTCCATTTGCATCCCTTCAAAACAGTGCCAGGAATGCACCCTTCGAATTCCTACCAAATGACTACCAACTGTTGCCTGAGGGTATATAATTATTTTTCACAAACTGAACTGGTCTAGGAGAGCCACTACAAAGTAAGAAATTAGTCAAAACTACTTTCAGGCAAAGATGAGAACTATGCTTTATGTGCATTGATTTTCACACATGCAGACTATGCTTACATTGTAAGCAGAAGATACATAAAACATAGAACTTCATTAAATTGGAATGAAGAGTCATAACAGTTGTGATCTGTATTCTAATTTTGTCATAATTATTTGCTAGGGAACTAAAATCTCCAAAGAGTGTTGGTCCGTAAAAGCAGGAAATAAACCTCATGAGAAAAGCCACATGGCACCGAGAACTGGTAGATTTGGGAAGGAGTGTTGTAAGACCATAGAAAATGTCGTGCTGGATCACACGAAAGAAAGGTTTGCCAGAATGGTTAAGATCTGAGTCAGAAGAGGAGTGGAAAATGACAGAATACCTGGGGGAGGGAGATTTCTTAGATTTGTCCTCTGTGATGATGCCTAATGAAGAAATAACCTTGATTGAGGGCTTGGCCATGTAGAAAGAAAAAAGAAAATCCTTTGAACATTTCTCCAACATGAACAAAAACAAAGTACACACACTGTCGCTGAGAATGCCTTGGCAGAGTGCACTGGGGAGGGCTCCTGCAAAGAAGAAAGACCAAGACGGCACTTTGAAATGCTTCTCCAGAAATCTATGCTGCCCAAAGGTCTTCAACTGTGTACAGATTCTCATTCTCAATGCAAATCACCAAGTAAGATGTTGTAGGGCAAAGGATTAGACCCAACAGTCAAGAGGACAGAATTCAGGGCTAGATTTCAATGACAGCTGGATCTGTGGAGACAGGAAACCATCCTGAGACTGAAGACCTGACCAGACAACATAATAATTTTTACTTCTGATATTTGTAATTGCCTTAATGAATCTGAAGAGAGAGAAGGGAGGTCAGTGATAAGGTGGCCCAGTGATAAAGAGTTGCGCTGCCAACTTGAAGATACAGTTTTCAGTCCACCAGATGCTCTGGAAAAGAGAGATTTACAGCCTCTGAATACCCATTGGAGGGTCAGTTCTGACTCAGAGGTACGTAACAACAGCAACAAAGGACTAAAAGAGAGTCTACTATATTAACTTTGAGAAAACTCTGGCAGCTTAGTGGTAAGAAGTGGTTCTGCCAACCAAAAGGCACATGACTCCACGGGAGAAAGATGGCCAATCTCCCCCAGTGTAATTTACTGCCTCTGAAAAGCTGCTGGAGAGTCAACTCTGAGTAGGTTCCAACTGTTTGGTGTATAACAACAATATTACCTAGAACTCACCATTTCTGTTGCTCTCTCTTTATTTCCAGAGTTTCAAATATCCCTCTGGTATTGAATCACTTATCTTCATCTTTAAACTTACCTTTATCACATTCTTTTAAGTGAATATCTTTTGGTAACTAATTTTCTTTTAGAGGAGTTTCTTTGTTTGCTTGGGTTTTTGTTGTTACTGTTGCTTTGTACTTTATTCCTGTATGATACTTTCATTGGATATATATTTCTTGATTGACAACTACATCCTTTCAGCACATAAAAGGTATTTCAGAAGGGAGCTCTGGTGGCCTAGCAGTGAGAAGCTGAGCTGCAGTCCTGAAGGTTGTTGTTGTTGTTGTTGTTATGTGCCATCGAGTCGCTTGCGACTCATAGCAACCCTATGTACAACAGCCCTAAACTCTGCTCTGTCCTGTGCCAATCGCACTGTCTCTGACACACCCATCCCGGTTACCCCAGTCACCGAGTCAGCCCACCTCATAGAGGGCCTTCCCCTCCTGCACTGCCCCTCCACCCTCCCAAGCATGATGTCCTTCTCCAAGGACCGTTCTCTTCTGGCAACATGTCCAAAGTATGTTAGACGGAGCCTCAGAATCCTTGCCTCCAATGAGCCACCCGGTTTAACCCTTTCCAGGACAAATCTGTTTGTTTTCCTAGCAGTCCATGGTATTCTCAATACTCTTCTCCAGCACCACAGCTCAAAGGCATCAATTCTCCTTCTATCCTCCTTGGTCATTGTCCAACTCTCTGATACATAACAAGTGATTGCGAAGACCATGGCCTGTACCTGATTCAAATCCACCAGATGTTCCACTGGAGAAGGAGGGGCAATCTCCTTTTGTACCAGTCTGATCTAGCTTGATTGCACACAACAAGAAAAGAAAGAAAAGTTGTTTCAGTAAATACTGGCAGCCATTATTTTGTGTGAGAAATGCGTAACCATTGAAAGTCGTCTTCCCTTGTACATCTTGTACAAGACGACTTCCCTTTGTTTTCATGAAAACTTACTTTGGTTTTCAGTAATTTAATTATGATGTGTTAGGACATGGTTTTCATTGAGTTAATCCTGCCTTGGGATTCTCAGAACTTCTTGAATTTGTAAATTTAGATCTTTCACAAAGAATTCTTCACCAATTCTTCATTTAAATATTATTTTTCCTAAAATAAATTAATTCATTACTTTTCCCCCCCCTCAATAGATTTCTCCTCTCCTCTGGAAGTCACATTGTATAGATAGTAGAAGTTCTCAATTGTCCCACAGTTACCTGAGAATTTGTGGGCTTTTGTCGCCCAATCATTATTTACTCTGTGTTTTTAGGGAGCCCTGGTGGTCTAGAGAATTGTGCTGCCAACCCAAAGGCAAGTGATTCAAGCCCACCTGTTCCCCCTCAGCAGAAAGATGGGCAATACTCTCTCTCGTGATTTACAGTGCACCAGGGCTCAGTTATGAGTTGCTTCCCACTCAACAGTGATGAGGTGGTTTGGGTTTGGGGGGGGGGTTAAGTCTGCATTTTTCAGATTGGACTGTTTCAATTTATCTTTCTCTAAGTTCACCTGTTAGTGTAGTAGGTTAAATGTGGGATTGAAAGGTTGGAAGTTTGAACCCATCTCTTGATCCATGTGTGAAAGATGAGGCATTGTATCCCTGTTAGGATTCACTGCCTTGGAAACCTGACGGTCACCTTCAGTCAGAATGGACTTGATGAAAGTAGGATTGGTTTAGGCATGGAAGTTCACCGACTCTTTCCTGTGTCATTCCCCTTCTGCCATTAATACTATGCAATGCAATTTTATGTTTCAAATAACGTATTTTTAAATTATTGCATTTCTCCTTTTCTCTTTTTAAACTTGCTATGTCTCTGCTCAAAACTTGTACTTTCTCAAAACAACTGTGAGATATCATCTCACCCCAGTAAAAATAACAAAATTTAACAGAACAGCAAGCAACAAATGCTGGCGAGGTTGTGGAGAAACTGGAACCCTTATTCACTGTTGGTGGAAGTGTTAAAATGGTGCAACCACCGTGGAAGGCAGTGTGGCACTTTCTCAAAAAGTTACAAATAGA
>NW_006399802.1:17648126-17650103 GCF_000299155.1 Elephantulus edwardii | reverse complement strand
TATTTCCAGAGTATTGACCTTACCTTTATATCCATTTCCAAGTTCATTCACATGCCTGTTGATAGCCTACAGAAGTTTCATTTCTACGCTTGTTACATGCCTGTTGACAAGCTGTAGGTCCACGTTGGCTGTTGACCAGAAACTACAATTCCTTACTATTTGTGCCGCTCTATACAGAATCTCACTCAGAGACACATGCCTTTTCTCAGAGGAAGAGGTAAGAATAAAGGAGAATGAATAAAATTTAAACAAACTCTTTCAGTAACTGATTTAATTCTGAAGGTGATATCCCAAAACTTTTGCTATATTTTACTTATTATAATGTATAATTATAAGGCTAACTATGTAAGAATTACACATAAGTGTGAACATGAGGAAACAAAGGTCACTTTGGAAGCATTGTGAAACCAAACACATTTCCATTAAGTCAGTTCCACCTCATGGTGGTCATTTAAGTTTTCAAGGCTGTACATTTTTTTTTCCATCTGAGAATGTCTTTATCTGATATTTTAAATTAACATCATCTTTCTTTTCCTATGAAGAAGAATGCACATCCATTGAATATTATTAGGAAAACTATGATAGATTATTCAAATTATGTAATATCGCTCTGGCTTTATTTTTATACAGAAGGTATCAAACAGCTTTTAAAGGCTGTAAATCTTAAGGGGAGAATATTACCTCATCATGTTGCTGTGGAGCAACTGAAGTGGTCATCATTGATGATAATTTCAGATGCTGCCTACTATACTATCTTAAAACAAATGCCCAGTATGTCTGATTTGTCAGAGCATGGCCTAGTGGCAAGAAGCTTGTGCTGCAATCCTGAAGGCACATGGTTTGAGTCCACCAGCTGCTTGATGGGAAGAAGGATGAGCAGTCTCCTCCCATGTAATTAACGGTCTCTGAATACCCACTGGAGGGTCAGCTATGAGTCGGTTCTGACTTAATGGTACACAACAACAACTCTAACTTCAGATCTTCTCCTTATAATATGTAAGAATATGAACTGTTACTTGTTTCATTTTCTTTCATTTCTGGCAAGCTCAAAATTCCATCTGAGTTCAATAGAAATTGAAAACGTTGAAAACTGCAAGGCAAATCTAGAAAAGAACCAAGGATATGGAAAAATAAATGTATGTTTGGCACATCATTTTAAGGTTAGGATGGTTTCTTAATTTGAATATTGTTAAGCAAATTAAGTATAAGAAACATCTGACTGAAGGAAACTAGGACACAATTAACAGGATGGACAGAAGTTAGTGAGTTATGGTATTTCATCTGAAAATGATTTGGTTTAAATTATTTACTTTAAGTCATTTTGAGTGTGAGATCAGAGTGTGAGATCAGATTCCATTAGGAATAAATTGAGCTATGGCTCAATTGAATATCACTTACTGAAATAAGTGAGGAGATCTTAATTTTCAGCTTCACATCATCTCTAGATCTATTAACTACAATGAAGGAATAGAATACTACATAGTAATTTGGAAATTCTGGAGAAGAGTCTTTAAAGTGACAGTTTAGTTTCTATGAGTGACAGCATGTATTTTCCTTTTTACTTCTGTATCATTTTTGGTCACCTCATAGGCCTGTCTAGTGCTTGGCTGAAATTTGAGTTACAGAGGTGAGTTTTGTTCCAGACTATGAAGGCTAAACTAAGGGGTGGTAGTCTCGAAGGGTTGCTCCAGTCTGTGTTGAACCAATTGTTGTTTGGGGCTGTTGAGTCAACTACAACTCATAGCGTGGATGGATCTACGAGGGATGGGTCTGAACCTTGCCCTATCCTTTGCCATCCTCATCATCTCTCATGTACTTGAGACTATTGTTCCAGTCACTGTGTCAATCCATTTCATTGAGGGTCTCTTTCTCATTCGATGACCTGTCATCTATCTTTCCAAGCATGATGTCCTTTTTCCAAGGACTGGACTCTCCAACAACATCCCCTGCCAAAATAATAGAAAAATTATATATATA
>NW_006399802.1:17610420-17645291 GCF_000299155.1 Elephantulus edwardii | reverse complement strand
TGCAAAGACAGAAGAGGAAGAAAAGACCAAAATGGATGTCAGAAGAGACTCTGAAAATTGCACTGGAGCACAAAGAAGCCAAAGCACAGGGAAGAATTCAAGATACTAAAGAGTTGAATAGAAATATATATATGATAAAGCTTCAACATCCTTGCCTCTATATTTTACATAGACATTTCAGAAGGTTTAACATGTTAAATTACTTAACCATGGATGGCATTACCTTGCATTTCAGAATATCCATTTGACTATCTGACTGTCTATATATCTGGCTGGACATAGATATAAGTATATACTATGTAGATAGTGGTATGCAATGCAATGAATAACTACTAATAAGCAATAATCGTTGCTCTGTCAAAGCGTAAGCATTATGAAATGTCTGTTTCCTTTCATCATTTTTCCTATGGTAGTTTTAGAAATGTTCATATTACACTAGTTTATATCTTGCTTCATCTTTACCACTAAATATTGAGCATTTTTGTGGCACTGCATGTTTTTAAATATAAGGATAATATTTATGTAGATTTTCTTTGTATGCACTTAATGCATTTGTCTAAACATTTTCTTATTTATCGTATTTTAAAGTTGTTTCCAATCTCCAGAGTTTATAACTAATATTGTAAATTCTGGCCTTATATATATGCAAGTGCTTATTTTCTTAGAAAGGAAGCTATGGGGACCTAGTCGATAGGGAATTTCTCTGTCAACCAAAGACCACATCTCTTCTGGCCTTGGAGTCCATCATCAGCTCTTTCAGAGAAAAATGGGTAACCTCTTCTCATGTAATTAACAGCCCCAGACACCCACTGGAGGATCAGCTATGAATCAGTTTTTACTAGAATACAAAGATTTTTGAGGGGTTTTTGGTGAGTTTTTTTAAAATTCCAATTTTAGTGACAGTTTACAGAAAAAAATGGGGTTCCATTAATTCACTGATGCACATTTCCTTCCCTCTCTTTCTCTTCCTCCTCCCTCAATTCACTTTGCAATGCACTTCTTGTTCCAGATTGTTATCTTACATATAATGCCTCATCACACATTTCTTTCAGACGGTCCTTTCCTTTATCTTCTCCAGTGCAATGTTCTCCACTCTTTTCCTGTTTTCCTCCAACTCATCCTATTTTATAACAACAGTATTATGTAGTACTGGTCCTTTTGTGACTGAGATTTCATTCATCATAATGTCTTCCAGATTCATCCATGTTATGTAATATTTCACAAGCTCATTGTTTTTCAATGCTGCATAATATTCCATTATGTGACTGTATTACAGTTTTTCTATCCATTAATTTGGTTTTGGGCAGTTGGCTGCTTCCACCTCTGTGAATAATGCTGTAATAAACATAAGTGTGTGGAGGATTTTTTTTCTTTTCATCTTTGTCTTTCAGCATTGTCTTAGAAAAGGATTGACCATTACCATAGCTTTTAAAAAAAGCTAAAACCAAAAACCAAAACTAAAACAAGGCATAGTATTGACTCATATTACTAAAGGCTAACCATGTAGAAAGAATAGTTACACTTTCATCAGATTTTAGCCTAGGGATGGTAAATCATTTCCATCTGAAGTGCCAGCAATGATTAATTAGTAGTGGTGACCTGGTATTCCTTGAAGAGAAGTACTGAAAGACCACATCTGTGTCCAACAGCAAAGTATGCTAAAATAAATGAATGGTGCTTAACCTCGGCAAGGGATAGAAGAATAGAAGCACATGTGCTTTGTGTCCAACAACCCAACTTTAGCCAGTGCTAGGTAGACTATATATTCATTAATTTTTGTCAACATGAAATGCAAAAGTAAAATGTTTCTTGTTTTGTTATAATGCATATTTCCATAATTATAAATGTGGTTATATGTTTTTTTCATATGCTTAATGTCTATATGAATTTATTTTTTTGTGAATTGGTTTTTCTACATCCTTTGTTCATATTTTCAATTGGCTTGTTAATATAGCCTTAAAATAATGCTTTATATGCAAAGATAATAAAAGTTTGTCTGCCAACTTGTCATTTGCCTTTTAGTTTTGTTTATGGTATCTTATGATGAATGAAATGTTAATGGCTTTGTGGTAAAAAATATTCCTTTTCTTGGGATTCCTTCCTTTGTTTGCATGCTTGAACATTCTACTCCACCCTATAGTCTTATAAATATTCACATATGTGCTGTTATGGTTTATTTGAAACTTATTTTCTCCTTATCTCTTCAATCCATAAGAAATTTAACTTTTATGTTTTCTTCACAGTTAACCAATCATCCTAGTCTGTTTATGAAACAATTTTTACTTTTCTATGGATTTGAAATGTTATATTTGTCACATACTAAATTTTCATCTATTTTAGGGTATGTTCCATAAGTATCTATTCTTTTTCATTGATCTTTCTCCACATATTTACGTCAAAGAAAGAATACACTTCTCTTTATGTAGTAATTTTTTATGTCATAAAAGCAAATGTTAAATTACTGTTTTTTGTTCTTTCTTAAAGTGGAAAGAGTTGGAAAACTTTGAGTATAACCAACTTCAACTCTTTAATCTCCATAAAAGATAATGGAGTGTAATTAACAAATATATTATTTGAATACTGAAATTTATTGAAGTGTGTGTGTGTGTGTGTGTGTGACACACATCCTACCAATACTTTAAAAAAAATCCAAAACGCGCTTTCTTTTGAGCTGACTATAACTCATGGAAACCCCTAAATGTAATCAATTTATGTGCTTGACTGCCAACGTGTGCGTTAAAAGTTCAGTCTACCCCAAAACAACTATGACGTATCATCTCACCCCAATAAGAACAGCAAAATTTAACAGAACAGCAAACATCAAATGCTTGCGAGGTTGTGAAGAAACTGGAACCCTTATTCCCTGTTGATGGGAGTGTAAAATGGTACAACCACTATGGAAGGCTCTATGACGCTTTCTCAAAAAGTTGCAAATAGAAATACCACTTGACCCAGCAATTCCACTGCTGGGAATTTACCCTAAAGAAATCATCACCGCCACCCAAGCAGATATATGCACATCCATGTTTATTGCAGCTTTGTTCAGCAAAGAGCTGGAAACAACCCAAGTGCTCATCAACAAACAAATGGATAGAGACGCTCTGGTATAGTCACACAATGGAATACTATGCTGCATTGAAAAACAAGGAACTCATGAAATATTATGCAAAGTGGATGACCCTGGAGGACATTATGCTGAGTGAAATATTTCAGACACAAAAGGACAAATACTGCATAGGGCCACTGTTTTAAATCAGGACTGACATCATGGTTGAGGGAAGATGGAAAAGGAGGAGAGGAATGATATATGTTGCATTGAAACAGATGAGGGAGAGATCTGTTTAAAAGTGATATATGAATGGGTATTCTTGTCCTTACAGAAGTCCAGAGTGAAGGCTGCATAGTGGAATGAACTTGGGGGGAGGGATTGCATAACAATGGAAGAGTTTTTCTTTTCAAGAAGAATGATTTGAGGAGGAGGAGGTGCTGGCAGGGAGAATAGTGCAACAACGAAGACTGGAAATCCTAAGTCTCTGTAAACTTTCATTAATAAATAAAATTTTTTAAAAAGTGTAGTCTACCCACACACACCTAGAGAGAAAGCTCTGGTGATGCACTTTTGAAAAATCACCCTGAAAACCCCATGGAGTAGAATTCTACTTTCCCATGTTGCCAGGAGATGGCTTTGCTCTGTCACAATAGTACAATCCTTCTCAACTTTGACTGCATTATAGAATAACCTGGAGAACTAAATATTCTAATAACCTCTCATTTCTACTGAATCAGAACCCTCCAGTAGGTTTTCAGAGGCTGTAAATCATGGAGGAAGGAACTGCTCATCTTCCTCTCAAAGAACTTCTAGTATATTTGAACTGTCTACTTTTGAGTTAGTAGTGCAACTCCTTAACAGAGCTTCTTTGCTGTTATTCCTTTAAGGTTCCATCGAGTCCAGTATGATTCCTAGCAGCCCTATGAGCAGCAGATCTGGACTCTGTCCTACTTGAAATATTATCTGTGGAAAAGTATTTTAGAGATTGTGAATTCAGAGATTGTAAAATAATATTTCACAATCTCTGAAATACTTGGGCCTATTGCTTCAGTCACTGGGTCAACCTACCTGGTTGATGGTCTCCCTCTCTTTTGCTGTCCCTTCTTCTTTCCAAGCATGATGTCCCTCTTCAGGGAATATCCTCTCTGAGCAATATGTCCAAAATATGTGACAAGAAGCTTCATATCTTTGCCTCTCAGGAGCCCTCTGGCTGTACTTTCAACAAGACATGTCTGTTTGTTCTTTTAGCAGCGTATGGAATAGTCAGTGCTCTTCTCCAGCACCACAGCTCAAAAGAATCAATTCTACTTCTTCCATCCTTATTCATTTTCAAGCTCTCAGCAGCACAGCAAGTAATGGAAAAGATGATTGCCTGAATCAGGGACACTTTGGTTCTCAACCTGACATCATTCTTTCTCAGTAATTTGGAGAGATCCCTGACTGCAGACTTTCCCAGTGAAATGTACCTCCTGACTGCTGGTACTAAGTGTGTTGATTGTGTATCCAAGTAGGATGGAGTCGTGACAGTTTCAGTCTTTTCTTCATCTGTCATTATGTTACCTATTGGTCCAGTGGTGATAATCTTTGTTTTCTTGATGTTGAGATGCATCAAGATGAGTCTTTGTTTTTCCTGATGTTGAGATGAAGTCCCTGATCTTCTGCAGTAAGCACTTCAAGTCCTCATTTTCAGAGAGCAAGAAAGGTTGTGTCATCTGCATAACAATAGTTATTGATCGGTTTTCCTCCAATCCTGATGCCACATTCTTCTTCAGAGTTCAGCTTCTCAAATAGTTGGCTCAGCATACAAATCAAGTAGGTATGGACAAAGGATACAACCCTGACACACACCTTTCCCAATTTTAAACTAAGCTATTTTCTCCTCACACAGCTTTTGATTTAGGTATAGTTTCACATGAGCACAATTAAGTGCTTTGGTATTCGCATTCTTCTCAATGTTAGCCTTAATGTGTTATGATCCACACAGTCAAATGTCTTTGCAGAGTAAATGAAGCACAAATAGGCACTCTTCTATCATTTGCTTTTAGCTAGGATCCATCTGACATCAGCAATGACATCCCTGGTGCCATGGCCTCTTCTAAATCCATCTTGAACTCAGCTTCCTTAGGAGAACTAAACAAACAAATATGTAAACATAAACAAAAACCTTCTCCAACTATTTTTATGTAATTTATCTAAGATAATGCTGGATGTTGAGATTTTTAAAGAGTGCCCCAGTGACAATAGTGTGTAGTCAAAGTCAAGAACTTCCTTGGGACTGGAGGACAAAAGCATGGTCCATATAAGTTTACTTACTTTAACTCCTCTCTGGAGGCTTACTGAGTTGCAGCTCTGTTGCTAATCCAAAAACTGGCAGTTTGACAATCCAAAGGCAGGTAATTTGAATCCCCAGCTGCTCTGAGGAAGAAAGATGGGCAATTTCCTGTGTCATTTACTGCCTCTGAAAACCCTCTTAGAGGGCTGGCTCTAGTCAGTTCTGACTCAACAATACATAATAGCAGGCTTTTGGGAGGGTTCTCTCTCCTTAGAACTTGTTTTGTTGATTTCTCTACAGTTCATCTTTTTAAGCACATAAGCACAAGGGGGGGGGTGGAAATCACACTGATTTTCACTTGACTCCTGGGGAGAATTCAGAAATGAAAAACCCAGGCAGAGATGAAGAGATTATGAGAAATACAAGGGCATGAAATGTGCTAATTCTCCTTTTATGTTAAAAAAGCCCACCCACAGCTGAATTTTGTGATGTTGGGAAACCAAAGTCTAGAAGGACTTTCAAAGGAGGATTTGAAGTTTTCAATGTTCATGGCTACTTTAGGCTTAAAGTACAGAAGACAGCCTTGAAAAATGATCAAAAAACTAGAGGTACCATTACAGCTAATTTAAAAGTACAAAATATTTTCTCCATGTGGATATTCTATGAGTAGATAGCACTCATGATGGGCTTTGTCCCCCGGGATGTGGGAAACTTGCTATTACAAGGAGAGCTTTGAACTAGTTTATTCTTTGGTGGGTGGAAGATCCTGGACTATTGACAAAGACTGACTGGCATCCTACCAAAGCTGAGAAGATGTTCTTCTTTCTCCCCCACTCCCTTAAAAGAAAGAAAGACCTCATTGCTGTTGAGTTGGAACTGACTCATTTGGCCTTCTATCAGGTTTTCTGAAGCTGTAAATCTTACAGGAGGAGGTTGCACACCTTTCTCCCACTGAGCTTCTGCTGGATTCGAACAGCCAAAGAGGCGCTACCTTCAGGTTAGTAACACCACTCCGTGCGGACCGCACCACTAGCACTCCCTTAGGTTTCATTCTTTCATTTTGCCTTCTTCTAAGTGTCTGGGTTCTGTTAAAATACTATCTTTGTATCCTTTCTGCTGACAAAAGTTCACTGCCTTGCAATATTAGCCTTTTCTGTTTTCTGGCCTTTCCTCCAGTTTTCTCAATGTTCTCAGCATGGTTCTGAACCATGCTGCTTCTCAGTCTGGGAAACTTTGCATTTGGGAAAAGAGCAGTGAGCTATGTAGAGGGATTTTGAGCCTCCATTTGAAACCCTAGTTGTTGTGAAAGGGTATTTTCCATAAAATGTCATGTCATGTCCTTACAGAGTTGGAAATTGAAATATTATTATATATGGTTGATGTTAGGTGCCATCAAGTTGAGTACAACTCAAAGCAACCCTGTGAACAACAGATCAGAACCCTGCCCTGTCCTATGTCATCCTCACAATCTCTGAAATATAAGACCCCATTGCTACAGTCACTATCTTCCCAGCATTATCTCCTTCTCCAAGGAACAGCCTTTCTTAGCAACATGCCCAAAATATGTGAGATGAAGCTTTATAACTTTTGCCTCCAAGGAGCACTCTAGATGCACCTTCTCCAAGACATTTCTGTTTTTTCTTTTTGCAGTTCATGAAATATTCTGTACTCTTCTCCAACACCAGGACTTAAAGGCATCAGTTTGTCTTCTGCCATCTTTATTCATTGTCCAGCTATCAGCAGCATAACAACTGATTGAAAAATACATGGCCTGAATCAGGTGCATCTTAGTCCTCAAACTGACATAATTACTCCTAAATAATTTGGAGAAGTCTCTGACTGCAGATTTTCTCAGTGTAATGCATCTCCTGATCTCTTGACTACTGGTATCAAGTGTATTGATTATGTATCCAAGTAAGATGAAGTCGTTGACAATTTAAATCTTTTCTCCATCTATTATGATGTTGCCTATAGGTCCACTGGTGAGTGAGGATTTTTATTTCTTTTTTTTACCTTGATGCTATGATGCAACCCATACTGAAAGCTATAGATCATCTTTGATCTTCTGCAGCAAGGGCTTCAAGTCATTCATTTGAAACAGTAGAATATCCAAATATCCTACTGTTAGATAGACATCACAAAGAAACAAGAGCTGGAACTAAAACGTGTTCCTGACAGCATTAGTTAAAATGACAAAGAGATGGAAACATTATGAGCACATTTCAATGGATAAACACACTATGGGACATATATACAATAGAATACTATACAACATTGAGGAATAACAAAAAAGTCCAGAAACATCATATAACGTAGTTGAATCTGGAGGATATTATTTATGGTGAGTCTGTAAATCAATCACAAAAGGACAAATACCATATTAGTTCACTACTATAAAAAGTTAAAGGAAAGATAAAACACAGGAAGAAATATTCTTTGATGGTTGAGAGTTGAAAGAGGAAGGAAAATCAGTAATTAGAAAATAGATATGTATTAACTTTGGTGACAGGAATGGCTATATAAAACATGGATAGAAAGATGATAGATAGAGTAATATCACTAAAGAAAAGGAAGACACAGAGAGGTATGCAAGATTTGTAGATAGCCATCAACCATTATATATACAAACCTACGTCGCCAGTAAAAATAAACAGTCACAAGTGGAAACATAGCAAACGAGACAATAAACAGATATGGGAGAGTGAAAGGGGAAGGGGCCACACCCATGATCACACATAGATTTGGCAGACGATATTTCTACATGTGTATTTGTATGTGCTACAAATATGTCTATGTATATACTAGAGCCATCATGGCAAAGTTGCACAAATTTCTTTACTGTAGCCAGATACCCTGAAGCAATGAGTTACTGGTCATGAGGTCTCAGGACTGTAGTTTTGTTTTTGTGGGCTTTTTAAAAATTAAATTTTATTTATTTGACTGGGGTAATAGAGGTAGGCGAGATTGGCACAGGACAGAGCAGGATTTAAGGCCATTGTATTTAGGATCACTATGAGTCGCAGGTGGCTCGACAGCACATAACAACAACAACTAGTTTATTTACAAAGTTGGAATACGTTGTTTTTATATCGGATCTTTCCCATTTCATTCACTGCTCCCCCGCCATCATATTCTGTGACCCTGTGATTAACCCTCTCTCCCACCCATCCTCACACTTCTGCTTCCACTCTCACCCCACTCCTTGGATCCTCATACTTATACTACAGTA
Source organism: Elephantulus edwardii (assembly GCF_000299155.1). Taxonomy (NCBI): domain Eukaryota; kingdom Metazoa; phylum Chordata; class Mammalia; order Macroscelidea; family Macroscelididae; genus Elephantulus; species Elephantulus edwardii. The sequence goes on along the minus strand of NW_006399802.1, from coordinate 17,636,741 downwards.
TGGTTTTATACAGTATTGGTCCTTACTAGACTGAGTTAGTTCACTCAGCACAATGCTCTCCAGTCCCTCCCAAGCTAGTTTTGGGGGACATGAAGGTCAAGTGGCATGACAGTCCACAAAGACTATGTTCAACACTTTGCATTGGTGGAGAGTGACTGGGATTTTAAAAGCTTTTGAAAAGCAGCTATCTTTGAGCCTCAATCCGAACTCACACCTGTGCATTAACTTTCAGCCAAACAATAGACAGATCTATATCATGAATGAGGAATTATGAATGTGTAGTCCATATTTTTTTCCCCCTGGTTTTTTTTTACATTATTATTAAATTTTATTAGTTTTAATGAACATTTACAGAGATTTTGGGTTTTCATTCATTCATTGTTGCACTGTGTAGTCCATCTTGAGCTGTATTGCTAACCAAAGTCTGTGTGAATGTCTCCACTGGTATAAATACCCCAGTGACTCTATTAGAGAGAAATGGATAGTGTCACCCTGTTATGAAACCTGATGCAAAATTGGTGTCAGTTGGAACAGATTCAGTGGTGGTAAGTTTGAGTCTTAAGTTTATACAGTGAACAATAACACCAGAGAGATATTCAGTCCTTAGTATAATCAGCCATACAAATTCAACAGGACATTAGTCCAGGGATAAAGTGCAGAAGGTAGAAAGGGAAAGAATAGAATGATATGTGGAAATAAGAGCCACAGAGGAAGACAGGTGAAAAAATCGACTCAGAGTTGATTCTCCAGTGGATTTTCAGAGGCAGTAAATCACACAGGAGGAGATTGTCCAGGCTTCTGCAGAGTAGCTGGTGGATTCAACACATGCCTTTGGGATTGCAGAGCAGCTTCTTACCACAAGACCACCAGACATCCCTTACTATAGAAAGTTAAAACTAAAACAAATAGTTCCAATAATATAAACAAAACTGATAAGATTTTTAAGTTCACTGATGCAAAGTAAGCAGTTTCTGACTCATAATGTGTGTGCTCCAAAGGTAGATCATTAGGCCTATTTTCCAAGACACCCCTGAGAGGATTTTAACCTTCCTTCTCTCAGCTCTGGTGGCCTAGTGGTAAGAAGCTGTACTACAATCCCAAAGGCACGAGGTCTGATCCACTAGCAGCTCCTTGGGAGAAGGATGGGCGATCTCCTCCCATGTGATTAACTACCTCTGAAAACTCCGCTGGAGGGTCAGCTTTGTCAGTTCCAACTCATTGGCACACAACAAGCGCAGTAACCCCTCAATTAATAGTCGAATACTTAACCATTTGTATCACGTGGTCGTTATAAAAGTATATACAATTGCATTCATATCCCCTAATATATCTAAAAGAGAAATAGACTAAATAGTACTCTTAGTCTAGTAAATGAGAGTGAAAAGAATCAGTAAAAAAATATCAAATTGAAAATAACAATGATAATGATGCAGTTGGAATGATTAGGCATAGTAGCATTCAAGGCAAATATATGAAATTAAACAAAAGGCCATTTTATGTTGTTAAAGTTATGAAGTTATATCATTAACAATTGGACTTTTTATTTGAAATTATTATTTATATAACTAGAAATATCTATGCATGGAATTTTAAATATTGTTTTTTAAAAATAAGAGAAATGCAAATATAAATTGTCAAAAAAAAACTACACCAGATTTTAAACCCTGAACAGATGGAATAGATTAAAATGAGCAAAGATTTACAGCATTTGGGTAATATATTTAATAAAGTTGATTTATAGGACAGGAGAATTTGTCTCTTATAAGCAGCAATGCCTTTTCCCTCCCTAAAGTTATGGTATGTTTTATAGTATCTCATATATTAAGTCACAAGAAAATTTCAGTCAGAACAAAAGATATACAGTCCTATTCTCTGACCTCAATAAAATAAACTCAGAGATTAATAAAAGTAGGTAAACAAAACAGACACTTGGAGTTAAAATAATAGAGTAAAAATAAAATACATTATTAATTTTAATAATTCCTGGGTCAAAGAGGAAAACAAGACCCCAATTATATGTTGTTAGGAAACAGTAATGATAACACTACACGTGAGATTTGGCTTCTGCTATACTCAGTGAGGAGGAATTGTGCTGCCAACACAAAGCCACTTGGTTTGCATCCAACAGCTGCTCCGTGAGAGAAAGATGTGCAATTTCCTCCCCTCTAATTTACTGCCTCTGAAAAACCCTCTAGAGGGTCAACTATAAGTCAATTCCAACTTGATGGTACACAACAGTAACATACTCATCCATAACTGTGAAAGTTTTTTTAAAAAAAATCCCAGTAAGTAAAATACTCAAGTCAAATAATTAGAAAAGGAATTTCTTGGGATAAGAACATAGATAAATATATCAAAATACAGAGATCTCAAGACATTAATTCACAAAACAATACTAAAAGAGGTAAAATATTTCTAAAAATAAAGATCTTGAAGTTGGTGCTGGGTGAGTCAAGGTTCAGATCTGTGTTTCATAGGGTCACTGTGCTGGACAGCACCTACCAACAATGACAGCAACCTAGGACATTGGAATAAAATTAAATAGCACTATAGATATGGGGAAGAAAGCAATGATTAAAAATCAATGTTGTATGCTAATAAATTTTAAAATGCAACTTTACATTAAAAACAATGTAAGAAAATGCAGATGTTGTTTTACTTGTATGTCTTTGAATTGGAACCAACTCACAGCTTTCACATCTTTCTCCCCCAGAGCAGCTAGTGGATTCGAATCATGTAACTTTGTGTTGGCAGTGGAATTCCTTACCACTGAGTACAGAAGAAGTTAAATTTGTGTAGTGGCTGTAAATCACATGAGAGGATATTGCTCTTCTTTCTCCCTCCAGAGTAGCTTAATGGATTTGAACTGCACATCTAAGAAATTTAAATACTAGTGGATAATTAAATATTAAGGGGATAACCTTATAAGGACAATGAAATACCACTGAATTTAGTGTTTCAAGTGTAAAAACTTAAAAATTCATAATAAAAAATGGTTTCAGAAACCATTTTTTGTAATTACAAAATGGTTTCAGAATGATAAAGTAAGTGTGATCCTCTGTCTCTTCTAAATGCAACTGTAAAACTTTATAGAAAACATGCAGAATGGAGCGACTGTTGGAAGACTTGGAAACTAAATAGTAGTAGGTGGTTTGGAGAAAGAGGTCATGATTTCAAAGTACCGTTGAATCAGAAATGAGTGATGCAGATGGTTTACACTTGGCTACTAAGCAAATGGTTGGCAGTTCAAAATGGAATAGTGGTACCTCAGAACAAAGGCCTGACAATCTTCTTCTGTAAAGATTACAGCCCTGGACAGTGGTTCTGCTCTATAGTTACTATAAGTTAGAATCAGCAACAAAGGGTTTGCATCTTTTGAGTTTTCATATAGTTTCCTTTCCTCATCTGTGCAAAAGAGATCATCATTAAATAAGTTAAACACACAATTACATGCATCTAATATCATTTTTTTAATCTGATAGCTTGCTTTATTGACATATGCATCTGATTTTTATGAATGCATTGTTTAACATTGAGATACACAGTGAAAAATCTTGTCTATACTTACATACTATTATAAAGTAATACTTAAAACTACATTTAACTCATAGATAACTGTAAAAACAGATATTAATTACCAAATGCATATTTCGAGTGCTCTGGGGGAAAATAGGAGAAATTAGAAAAATGACGTGACAATGAATTTGAAATTCTAATATTGTTATTTTGCTAGTTACCATTGAGTTGGTTCCAACTGAAAAGAATGACATGTATGACAGAAAGAAACATTGTTTCATCCTGCACCATCTTCACAATCTCTGCTGCATTTGAGTATGTTAGGCAAATGCTGGGTCAATCTATTCACTTTTTTTTGGACATGTTATCAGGAAAGACCAGTTCCTAGTGAGAGAAGGGCATCGTCATGCAGAATGAAGTGGAAGGTCATCAACAAAAGGTACTTAATATTATTTTTTTAAATTATGCCTGCATTTCCTTCCTGTAAAGAATTACAGACTTGGAAACTGACTGAGAATTCTTGAATCGTAGTTCACTGAATTCATAGTGAATATGTAAAATATTTTGGAAGCAGGAATGGCATCCACTTCCTCAACAACTTGCCTCTGGAAACTCTATGAACTTTGATAAATGTTGATAGTGATAGAGGGCATCGGTCAGGCCTTTTGTTCATGGGCTCAACTTGAAGGCAATCATCATCATCATATCAAATATTGCAACAAGATTTACGGTATTTATTTGCATTTATGATTAATTTTTAATTTTTTAAATTCATTATTTTTAAGTCCATTGTTACCATTTTCCTACTAAGAATACCCTCTTCAGGTCTTTTTACTTTTTTTTAAAGGTCATTTTACTTAAAGAAACTCAGAATGGTGTATTTTCCAGCTTTTGTATGTGGGAGAAAGTCTGATCAGTTTATGACAGAAAGACACTCTTATGAAGCACAGTCACAAGAGTCACATTTCTCCTTCCCACAACCTGTCACAGTCATTCACTAACACTGTATTTTAGATTAAAAAACGAAACCACTATTCTCAGTGTAAAGGAGCCCTGGTGGCACACATAGAGAAGTGATTAACGGCTAAGTCAAACCTCAGTGGTTTGAACCTACCAGCTGCTTCTCAGGAGTAAGACAATGCAGGCTACTTCTGCAAAAATTAAAGCCTTATATAACATTTTTACAGTGTCCTATAGACTTGCCATGATTTGGAATTAACTACAGAAATGGGTTTAAGTGACTGTATCTTTTTAATCCTGTTTACAAACATACTACTGCATCTTGCCACCCAATTCTGAGTAGGGATGAGTAGGCCAGAATAAGTCTTTCAGCAACAACAACAATCCCTAGTAACTATGATCATAGAGGTAAACCCTTACAGAAGGGTTGACACTGTGACTTACACACAGACAGATTGATGGTGCAGGATGAGGCAGGGCCTATTCTGTTGAACATGGAGTCCTTAAGAAACGAAGCCAACTCCATGGCAGTGAAAACAAACTAACATCAGCCTTCCTGGGTGCTGATGACTTGTTCTAAGGCCTAAAGGGAGAGGAACAGAGAAAACCATGATCAAGTAACTTTTAAAAAAAACAAACCCTCTGTAACACAGGATTATTATGTACTGCCACCCTTTTTTAAAAAATTAATTTTCATGAAAGTTTACAGAGACTTAGGGTTTCCAGTCATTCATTGCTGCAGTTTTCTCCCTGCCTATCCCTGTCCCCAATTCACTTTTCTTCTTGATTAGTAAAAGAAAAACTTTTTCATTGCTATGTAATCCCTTCCCCCAAGACCACAGCACTGTGCAAACTTCTGTTATGTGCTTTCTTATACAGAGTCACTAGTAGATTCAAACTACAGAAGGGTAGCTTTTGTATTAGCAGTACAACTCCCTACAGATTAGGCAACAATAAAGAAAATATCACGAAAAGTGAACTCACTAAGTTTTTGGCCTCCTAGTGCACACCAAAATCATGTTTGGCTATGCTGTAGTTGATTAAGTGGATGATAACACTGAAAATGTAAATATTTTAAGAAATACCAAACCATGACACAGAGGCATGAAGTGAACACACGTTTGAAAAATGGTGCCTATAGGACACTCAAAGCTAGGTTGTCACAACCTTAATTTATGTCTTATTTTTTGAAAGGAATATCAGTGTAGTTTCATAAAGGGCAGTGAAATTATATGTTTGTACTTTTGAAAATGTAACCATTGAAAATCCTATGGTTTCCATTTCCGCTTTAAGACACATGGGATCACCAGGAATTAGGATTAATTCAATAGCGACTTGTTGGTTGGTAGATTGCTTCTCAATTCTAGTGTTGAATCTATTCTCTTTTTCATCATGGTTTGTGTCTATTATGGTGGTATAGGTTTCTCAACCTTGGTGCTATTGATATTTTGGGTCATAATTTTTTTTGTTGTTGTAGGAAACTATACAATGTGCTCTAGATTGTTTCACATCACATGCCTCCATCTGCTAGATACAATCAGCACCCTTTCCTCAAGCTGGGATAAGCAATAATCACAAGATTGTTACTATCAGGTGTCCTAGGGTCAAATACCACTCAAGAGACTCTATGAACGACAGATCTGAGCCTTGCCCTATGCAGTCTCATCCTCGTGATCTTCTTCACGCTAGAGTGTTGTTGTGATCACCATGTCAGTCTATCTTGTTGAGGGTCTTCCTTTCCTTCCCTAACTCTCCACCTCTCCCAAAAATGTTGCTTGTCCCCAAGAAATTGTCCCTCCTGACAGCATGTCTAGAGTGTATGAGACAAAGTTTCATCATTATTTTCTTTAAAGAGCACCGTAGTTTTACTTTCCCCAAGGCAGACTTTGTTCTTTTGGCAGTCCGTGGAATATTCGGTATTCTTCTCCAAAACTACAATCCAAAGGCACAGATTCTTCTGTCATCTGTATTCAAATGCAAAGGAAGCAACTGAAAAGACAAGAAATTGAACCAGGCCCAACTTAGTCTTTAAAATGACATCATTGCTCTTTAGCACTCTCGAGAGATCCTCAACAGCAGATGCTGCTTGATAACACCCTGGGTATTGCCTGTGAAACCAATGAAAATCAAACCTCTGACAATTTCAATCTTTTCCCTTTCATAATTTTGCCTGTCGGTCCAGTGGTGAAGATTTTTTTTCTTGATATTGAGCTGTAACCCATATTGAAAGCTGTAGTCTTTGATTTTCTGTAGCAAGTCCTCTATACATTTTGCAAGCAAGGTTGTACTGTCTACACTGTGCAGGTTGTCAATGGGTCTTCCTTTATTTATAATGCCACATTCTTCTTCATATAGTCTATAGCTTCATGCATGATTTGCTCAGCATACAGACTGAACAAGTATGGTGGTGGTTGTCATGTATTATCAAGTCAAAGCTGACTCTCCAGCAGGTTTTCAGAGGCTATAAATTGTACAGGAGCCTGATTGCCTGTCTTTAGCTGATGGATTTTGATTGGCAGCTCCGCTCCTTACCTACTAGGTTACCAGAGCTCCCAAACAGGCATAGAGAAAGATACAACCCTGATGCACACCTTTCCTGATTTTTGAACCATGCAGTGTTCCTTTGTTCTGTTCAGACAATTGCTTCTTAGTCTATGTATAGGTTTCACATGAGAGCAATTAAATGTTCTGAAATTGCTATTCTTCTCAATGTTAACCATAATTTCTTATGGTACAATAAATAATCAATAAAATACAAGTAGCTTCCTATCATTCTCTGCTTTCAGCTAAGATCTGTCTGACATCAGCAATCTTATCCCTTATGCTTCTGCCTCTTCTGAATCAAGCTTAAATTTCTGGTAGTTCTCTGATGTTGATATACTCTTCCAGCTGTTTTTGAAGAATTGTCAACAAGATTTCACTTGCATGTGGTATTAATAATATTACCACATTCTGTTGGATTACTTTTTTCTGGGAATGTGGATAAACACAGGACTCTTTTAGTCAGCTGGCCAGGTAAGCTGCCTTCCAAATTTCTTAGGATAGTTTCATGAGCACATCCAGGGCTAATTCTCTTTATTGAAATATGTTGATTTGTATTCCATCATTTCCTGGGACCTTATTTTTTGCCAATGCCTTCAGTTCAGCTGAGTGTATTTCTTCACTACTATTTCCTGAAAGGTTTCAGTGTTGATCAATTCTTTTTACAGTATAATGACTTTCTGTATTCCTTCTATCTGCTTTTAATGCTTTCACCATAGTTCAATGTTTTAAATCCCTCAGTGTTGCAACTCAGAGCTTGAATTTGTTATTCGGTTCTTTCAGCTTGAGAAATGCCAAATATGTTATTTGGTTTTCTATCTCCAGCTCTTTGTACATTTTGTTACACTTCGCTTTCTCTACTCAAACTGCCTTTGAAATCTTCTCTTTGTCTCCTTTACTTCAGCTTCTCTACATTCCAGGGCAAGTTTAAGAGTCTCTTCTGATGTCTATTTTGATCTTTTCTTTCTCTTCTGTCTTTGTAATGTCCTTTTGTTTTCTTCATGGAAGAAGCTCATCCAGTCTTCAGTCATTGTGTTCAGTGTATTATATATATATAATTAATTAAAGATGTTTTTAAGATTCAGGTATTCAAGGCCATATTTTAGTTCCAGTGAACTTGTTTTCATTTTCTTCAGCTTCAATTTGAACTTGCAAATGAGTAATTGCTGGTCTATTTCACAGCCCCAGTTTTGTTTTGACTGCTTTTATTAAGCTTCTTTATCTACCCTTTCCACAATGCAATCGATCTGATATCTGTGCAATCCACCAGATATACTGTTGTTTACACTTTTTAACAAAGGAATTTGCAATGAGTAAATTATTAAATGTACAAAAATCTATCTCATTTGATCTCCAGCCTCATTTCTGTTCCCAAGTGTGTATTTTCCCGCTACTAATCCTTTATTTCCAACGTTAGCATTCCAGCCGCCAGTTTTTAACAATGCATCTTGTTTTCATCTTCATTCCATTTCAGACTGTAACATTTTAACGAAAGTCCTGAATGTCTTCATCTTTGACTTCACATACCACCAAATGTCCTTAGAAGAGGCAGAATTACCTCTAGTTGAGAAAGAATAGCAGAGCTATTTTCAGTAGAGCACCGACTGGCAGTGAAAGAATTGGAGCTGCAGTTCTAGTAACACTAAAGAAACATTTCTCTGATAATTTCCTGTTCTCTCACAGCAAGAATTTCAGAGATCTGATTGTTCAGCCCACGGAAAGCCCAGGATGTCAGAGCTGGCTGGCCTCATGCTCTCAACCCTAAGACACTTGCAGAATTATCGAGAGACTTTAAATGCACCAAGGGCCATGGCTACTATCTTAAAATATCATTAGTCTACACTCCTATGAAAGCAAGGCTTCAGTGAGAACAGTGAATACAATGTGTTATTTAACATCAGTATGAGAAGTACATGTGAAAACGTAAAACAAAAAAAGAAGTAATGTAACACTATTTCATAAATGTTGTTTTTAAGAGTACTTTGATTACTGTATTTTAATATAATTAAGTATTTTTGTGCCAAGAAGGACAGATAGTCTAAGAATGTCTGTGATGAAAATATACAAAAGAATTTAATCTAATCCCACAAACTGCTCAATTATCAATTGTGTTAGAATACCATGATTGAGAACAATGTTGTAGAACATGGAAGAGGCTGGAGAACATCATACAGAGTGAGATAACTCAGTCTCATAAGGGCAAATACAACATAAGACCAATATTGTAAAAAAATAGAAAGATAACTAGTAATGTGTGTATAAATGTCCAACGAGGGAAGGAGAGGGAAGAGGAGGGCCGAGGATGAGGAGAGGGAGGAAATAATGAGGTCTCAGAGTTTTGTGAGTTAGAGGAATGAGGTGAAGGAATTAGAAGATACAGTGGGGATCTGAAAAGATGGGGTAATAGTGGGAAGAGATCAATGAGGATAAATTTTATAAGAAACAATGTATGAGAATGTGTTAAACACAATATGAAGAAATGTGTGAAACATTATATATAGTAATTTAAAAATATGCTTTAAGTATACAAAAAAAGAACTACATAAAATTCACCAAGATTACACACAAATGAAGTAGGAGTTAGGTAAATGAGACTCTCTCAAACTGAAGATCAGAAATTTCTTGCAGAAACTAATTTACAATACTCTCCTATAGGACAGGCTTGTTGTTAGGAGGCTCAGTGATTTCATGACCAATAGATCTGAACTTTGCCCTTTATTACCCTGTCCTCACCAGCTCCTACCTGTTCAAGCCCATTGTCAGAGTCACTGTGTCAATCCACCTGTTGAATGTCCTCCTCTCTTCCTCTGACTTTCCCCAGCATGATGTCAGGAGCAGCAAGAGGGACAAGGACAAATACTGCATGGTGTCACTGTTGTAAAATGGGACTGACATCGGGGTTGAGGGGAACCTAAAAAAAGGGGATAAATAATGTATAGTGCATTGAAACAGATGAGGGAGAAAACTGTTTAAAAGGAATATAGGATTAGGTATTATTTTCATGACAAGATTCCAAAAAAAAAGAAATGCATAGTAAAGTGGACTGTGGACTTGGGGGGAGAGGGGACTGTATAACAATGAAAGAATTTTTTTTTCTTTTCAAAGAAAAAAACAAACTGGGGGGAGGGGTGGGCAGGGAGGAAAATGTACAACAATGAATGAATGGGAAGAAAATTAAATGGAAAGAATATGGGGTGTGTGTGTGTGTGTGTGTGTGTGTGTGTGTGTGTATTACATTAAAAAATCTTTAAAAAAAAAAAAAGGAGAGAGAAGAAGCAATGCCAAAGGCACACTGTTTGGATCTATCTACCAGGGAGAATTACAGGCAATCTCCTCCTGTGAGATTTACAGCCTCTGAAATTCCACTGGAAGGTCAGCTATGAGTCAGTTCTAACTTGTCAGCGCACAATGCCAGCACCATTATCCCTATCTCTTCCATGTTCAAGCTCATTGGTTCAGTCACTGTGTCAATCCAACTTGTTGAATATCTTCCTCTCTTTCTCTAACCTTCCCCAGCATGATGTCTTTTTCTAAAGACTGACCTCTCCTGACAACATGCTTAAAATATATGAAATAAAGTTACACCATCCTTGCTCTAAGGAACACCCTGATGACACTTGCTCTAAAACAAATTTGTTTATTCTTTTGACAGTCCAAGAGATACTCAGTTCTCTTCTCCAACACCATAATTCAAAGACATAGATTATTCTTCTGTCATTCGTATTCATTGTCCAACTTTCAGATGCCTAAGAAGCAATGGAAAATACCGTGGCTTTGTTCAAGCATACCATAGTCCTAAAGTCCTAAAATGTGACATCATTTTGCTTTAGTACTTTGGTGAGGTCCTTGAAAGCTGATTTTTCTGGTGCAACACATCTTCTGGTTTTTTGGCTGCCGCTACCATGGTGCTGATTATAAACCCAAGTAAAAGGAAATCTTGACAATTTCAACCTTTTCTCCATTTATCAAATGGCCTATTGGCCCAGTGGTGAGGTTTTTTAATTTTCTTGATGTTGAGATGTAATCAGTTGTTGTCCATTTGCTGGTGGGTAGCAGTGACACCCTGTCGGTGGTAAGTGTAACAGAGACACCTCACTCTGGGAGCTCTGCAGAGAGCATATTCAACTCTATTGGAAGTTACAGTGTGCTTATATACAGGCGAGTAAATAGGAGGACAGGATGGGGTGGATTTGCAGATGTGGAGTATGTGGATTGGACAGGAGAACCTCAGCCCAGTGCAGAGCACTCCCAGCTCAAACAGATGAAGCAGCCGTCTTCCCAGGTGGCGATTTTTCTTAGCCAGCACAGCCAAACACTGGAGAGCTTTCTCTATGCCATATTAATGGGTCAGATAGGCTTGCACTTATCCAGAGCTAGACAATCTACCCCGGCCAGGGGCTACCTCCTCCTTCCCAACACTCCCCAACAGTAATCCATATTAATGGCTGTTTTCTTTAATCTTCTGCTGCTTGTTAATATTGTTGTTATGTGCCATCAAGTTGCCTGTGATTTGTAGTGACCCTATGTACAACAGCTCTGTATCCTGACCTGTCCTGAGCCAGTCTCACCGACTCCGACACACCTACCCCCATTGCCCTAGTAACTATATCCATCTTATCTTGGGTCTTCCTCTCCTGCGCTGTCCCTTCACTCTTCTGAGCATGATGTCCTTCTCCAAGGACCAGTACCTCCTGGCTACATTCAGGAAGACTAAACCATTTTGGAATCCCCATTGGTATAGAGCATAATATGTTGAGCTATAACTGAAAGTTTGCTAATTTAAACCTGTCTACAGATCCATAGGGGAAAGAAGGGTAGCTTCTTTGTGAAGTGGGCTTGTTTGGGAATTTTGTTATTGTTGTATTTTTAAAAGTTAAGCTTCCTTGAGCCTTTATTCTGTTTTACCTTTCAAACTTATCTTCCCCTTACTTGATGAAGCAATGTGATACTTATTTGTACCCTTCACCAAATACATCTATCTTTGTGCTTTCTCAGCAGTGGTAGGAGTGTACTTCTCTGTGGTCACACAGTATATATAAGGTCATTATGGATTTGAACTGGCTCAACATGGGTGGCTTTATTTTGGGGGATTTATGTTGGTACAATGGTTATAGTGTTTGCCTGCTAAGTGAAAGGTTGGATACACCAGCCACTCAGCAGGATAAATAAAGATGAGGGAATTTGCTTCAGTAAATATTTATAGCCTTGAAAATTCTCTAGGCAGTTCTCCTCTGTCCTATAGGGTCTCTATGAGTCAGAACTAAATAATATAATTGGCTTTTATTCCTTATGGGAAAGGCTATGAAACTTGTTTCAGGTAGGGAAGTACAGCATGAATTGTTTATCACATTTGGGAGAAAAGTTTAAGAGTCAGTATATAATTTATCTTATTTCTATACACAGAATATCTAAAAACATATACGAAATGTGACAGAAAATTTCAGAGTGAAAGGGATAGATAAACAATCTAAGATGATTACGGTAGCTCTACTTCATAAAGTCTATAGGGACCTAGGCTCCTTCTAGCTCATTGCTCAGACATCCCTAGAATTTGAACATTGTTCTCGTGGTCTAAAATGGCTGATAGAGTTCTACTACAATGTTCACTTTTCAAATTGAAGATTAAATATAGATTGAAATAAAAGAGATAAAAGCTGGCAGTTGTCATTTAATGTAGTTTTCTAAAAGTTGCTACATTAAACTTATTCTATTTCTCTCCCGTGTGTGTGTGTGTCTATTCTTTCTCTAGGATGGAGATTATCTATTATCTATCTATCTATCTATCTATCTATCATCTATCTATCATTTTCTACCACCTTTTCATACTGTTGTGGCTCACATGTTGCTGTGATGTTATGCCACTGGTGTTTCAATACCAGGAGGGTCACCTAGAGTGGACAGATTTCAGCACAGCCACCAGACCAGGAATGAAGACAGCTGGAATGTTCCTTAAAGCAAAGAAGTTAACACTTCTTCTCACATACATGTTGTTGTTGTTGTTATGTGCCGTCGAGTCGCCTGCGACTCATAGCGACCCTATGTATAGCAGCCCTAAACTCCGCTCTGTCCTGTGCCAATCGCACTGTCTCTGACACTCCCATCCCAATTATCCCAGTCACTGAATCAATCCACCTCAAAGAGGGCCTTCCTCTCCTGCGCCGACCCTCCACCCTCCCAAGCATGATGTCCCTCTCTAAGGACCAGTCTCTCCTCACAACATGTCCAAAGTAGATCCGTCTTGAAGTACAATATTGTCAGTGACAGGATAATATCTATATGCATACAAGGAAGTCCAGTGAATACCACTATCATTCAAATATATGCACCAACAACCAGAGCCAAAGAAGAGGAGATAGAAGATTTTTACCAACTTTTACAATCGGAGATTGATCGAACATGCAATCAAGATGCATTGATAATAATGGGTGACTGGAATGCAAAAGTCGGGAACAAAGAAGAAGATTCAGTAGTTGGAAAACATGGACTCAGTGACAGAAATGGAGCTGGAGAGAGAATGATCAAATTTTGCATAATCAATGACTTATTCATAGCAAATACATTTTTTTTTTTAGCAAATACATTTTTTAAGAGACATAAACGCAGGTTATATACCTGGATTTCACCTGATGGTATTCATAGGAACCAGATCGATTACATCTGTGGAAAGAACCGCTGGAGAAGCTCAATATCAGCTGTGAAAACTAGGCCAGGAGCTGACTGTGGAACAGACCACCAACTACTCATATGCAAATTCAAGCTGAAGCTGAGGAAAATTAAACCAAATCCAAGGCAACCAAAATATGACTTTGAGTCTATCCCACCTGAATTTAAGAACCATCTCAGGAACAGGTTTGAGGCTTTGAACACTAATGAGCGAAGGCCAGATGAGTTGTGGGAGGATATCAAGGGTATCATCCAGGAAGAGTGCAAACGGTCATTGCAAAGACAGAAGAGGAAGAAAAGACCAAAATGGATGTCAGAAGAGACTCTGAAAATTGCACTGGAGCTCAGAGAAGCCAAGGCACAGGGAAGAATTCAAGATACTAAAGAGCTGAACAGAAGATTCCAAAAGGCAGCACGGGATGACAAAGCAAAATATGACAATGAAATGTGCAAGGAGTTGGAGTCAGAAAATCAAAAGGGCCGAACTCGCTCAGCATATCTTAAGCTCAAGGAACTGAAGGATTGACACAGTGGCTGCAAAAATGGACTCAGTCACAGAAAATATTAGGAAGATTGTTCAGGACCTATGAGACTGGGCACGGTTTGTTTTGTTGTACACAATGTTACTATGAGTTAGAATTGATTCAACAGCACTAAACATGGCCACATCTGGTTGCAGTAATGACTGGGAAATGTAGTCTTTGTCTCACGTACATTTCTACCCATTCTACATACAGAGACCCTATTACTATTTAAGGAGAGGAGAACAGATGTGGAAGTTAAGCAACTAGGAATCTTTACCCCTGAAAGCACATATGGGTTAAGGGAGACACAAGACCTGTATCTGCTCCAGTGAGATCTTTCCGTAAAGGTGGAACTTGTTGATTATTATTATTTCTTTAACATGTAAACTTATGAGGAAGAGTATTCCATTCTCAATACATACATCTCAAAGAAGAGGCTAAATCCAATAAACAGACGTTTAAGTGACAAAACCACTCAAAGTCCTGAACCACTAGGTAGTTCTTGACTTCTGTCACCTGTCTGCCCCAAAATGTACACTCACTGTATTTTACATAACAGTGGAATTTCCCATCAGAATGAAAACCTGACAATTATTATACCTGTCTGACCTCAGTCGTTAGATCTGGGAGGCTTGAATTGTACATGAGTGCGAGTCCCTTACACGTGCTCTTTTTTTTTTTTTTAAAAAAAGAGTCAGTGGGATTTGGAAAGCTTGTTCTTCCCTTAAGTCTTATCTCAAACAAGGTCTTCATTCCCCTGAACACTTTTCCTGCTTGCCTCTCTGTTCTTGCACTTATCCCACTGCTTTGTTATTGCTTACAAAGTTATCTTTTCTTCTGATATCCTTTGAGCTTCTGGGGAACTTGAAATTAGTTTTATTCACCTTTAAACCCTCATGACCTAACATGCTTCCTGGCACATACGGGATGCTCAAAAAATATTTATTTAAAAATTAGTATTTGGAGAACATTCATGACAGATGTCATCAATAATAACAGCATTTTGAGTGCATACTATGCCGTAAGCACTGTCCTAATCTTTACTTTTTAATGACTTATTGCTTACAATAATCTTTGCTATGTTATCATTATTACTCCATTATAAGATGAGCAAACTGATGTCAAGGTCACACAGCTAGTGAAAGTTGGTGCCAAGATTTCATTCCAGGCAAACTGACTCCAGATCCCAAACAATTTAAGCAAATGCATTGCTGCCTCTTACTGAAGACATTTCATTAAGTGAAGACAGAAATAAGTCATCAGATCTAGAGACAGACAGGAAACTTTGAGATCATTCAATTCTGTCATGTAATAGATGAAGAATCTTTGGATTGAAAATTACTTGGATCAGGTGGTTCACAGGACTGCAGAAGCACATTCCAGGATTCCCGACACCTGACTGGAATTTTTTAACAATGAGACTTTGCCTCTCATCCAAAACGTGCTCTTCCTTTGCACGCACACCATTCTCTTGTGGGTGTTTTCTTTGGCAAAAACAAAAAAACATTCCAGGACTCCCTGACCTAAAAATCTACTACACAGTTGTAGTAACTAAAACAGCATAGTACTGGTAAAATGACAAGCACATAGACCAATGGAACAGAATTGAGATCCCAGAAAAGGACCCAGCTATCTATGGCCAACTGATATTCGACAAGAAAATAAAACCTATCAAATGGGGAAATGACAACCTCTTCAACAAACAGTGCTGACAAAACTGGACTGCTACCTGCAGAAAGCTGAAACAAGATCCACATCTCACATAATACACAACAATCAACTGAAGGTGGATCAGAGACCTGGAAGTAAAGCTCAAAACCATAAAACTCAGAGACAAACTGTGATCAAGCTTAGATGGCCTAGTCTATGGTATAAAGAGACTAATATAGCCAAATACAGCCAGAAATGCTCATTCTGGAAAGGATAAAATTGATGAATGGGACCTTCTAAAGATTAAATCCCTATGTTGATCAAAACCTTTTTCTAGCAGAGTGAAAAAAAAAAACCCTACTGATTAGAAAAAAAACATTTGGCAATACCATTTCAGACAAGGGTCTAATATGACAAATTTACAGAATCCTACAGGGCCTCCAGGAGAAAAAGATTGATAACGTAATTATAAAATGGGCAAAAGACATGGAAAGCATTTTCACAGAGGAAGATATTCAGATGGTCAACAGACACATGAAGAAATGCTCCAAATCACTGGCAGTAAGAGAGATGCAAACCAAAACCACAATGAGGTACCACCTCACTGCAGTAACAGTTGCAAAGTTTAACAGGAAAGCAAGTAATAAATGTTGGAGAGGATGTGGTGAGATAGGAACCCTTATACATTGTTGGTGGGATTGTAAAATGGTATAGCTACTCTGGAAGGCAGTCTGGTGTTACCTCAGAAAGATGCACATAGAGATTCCATATGACCCAGCTATTCCACTACTTGTACTATACCCTGAGAAAATGAGAACTGAGGCACAAATGGAGCCTTGTACACCAATGTTCATGGCAGCGTTATTCACCATCACAAGAATATGAAAACAGCCCTAATGTCCAACTACAATCAAATGGATTGAGAAATGGTACGTTCACACAATGAAATACTATGCAGCACAAAAAAGCAATAATTTTTTAAAAACACGACTTAACTTGGGAGAGACTCGAGAGCATTTTCCTAAGTGAACTAACTCGGTCCCATATGGACAAATACTATGTAAGACCTTTATTATAGAAGTAGATAAATAATATGTTTGAGGATCTAAGAGGGGAAAGGGGACAGAGGGATGTGGATGGGAGAGGGGTGATCATGGGGTTGCATGGTTTGATAGGTAGAGAGCAAGTGGGTTGAGAGGGGTGGATCTGGTGTGAGAGGCAATGTATATTAACTTTGTAGGTAAACCAGTATAAAAGAAAAATATTAATTAAAAGAAATTTTAAAAAAGAGCTAGCTAGATGACAGGTTATGGGTATGGGTATGGGCTTCCCCTGTTGAAACATGCCATGAATGACAGAACAATCACTGTCTTTGAGTTGTGATGTAGGAGAAAAGTACTGAATGTGTTCCATGGACTGTTAAGAGGACAAACAAGTCTTCTTGGAGAAAGTGAAACCAGGATGATGGCAAAGCTTCATCTCATACACTTTGGGTGTGTTGTAAGGAGAGACCAGTCCTTGGAGAAGGACATCATACTTAGAAAGATAGAGGGTCAATGTAAGACAGGAAGACCTTTGACAAGATGGATTGACACAGTGACTGTAGCAATGGGGTCAAGTGTATCAGAGACAGTGAGGATTTAGATCCGTTGTCCAAAGGGTTGTGGCTGCTCACAACATGTAACAACATGGAAGATGGCCAAAGAAAGGGGAATTCAACTCATTCTTGGTATTTCATTATGTGAACCCTCAGAGAAACCTTCCCAGAAAGTACAAAGGTCCAATTACCCACCATAACTCTCTTAGGAGCACTTAGCATGGGCAGTTGCAATTGTGTATTTATTTCTGTGAGTGTTTAGTTACCTCATTCAGAGCCCTGGTAGCACCTTGGGTTATTGTTATTGATTGCCTTCAAGTTGAGAACGACTCATAGCGAACCAATGAACTAAAGGCCTGAAGCCCCTCTACTATTGAAATTTATCAAAGTTCGTAGAGTTTCCTGAGGCAAGTTACTTAGAAATTGAATGCCACTCTTGCTTCCAATCCTGTTACTGTTAATATGTTACTGTTGTTATGTGCCATTGAGTTGTCTGTGATGTATAACAACCCTATGTATAGCAGCTCTGAAACCTTCCCTGTTCTGAGGCAGTCTCACTAATTCTGAAACACCAACCCCCATTGCCCCAGTTACTGTTATCAATCCATCTCATCCGGGGTCTTCCTCTTCTGCGCTGTCTGTCCACCCTTCTGAGCATGATGTCCTTTTCCAAGTACCTATCTCTCCTGGCCACATACCCAAAGTAAATGAGGCAGAGCTTCAAAATCCTACCCTCTAGGAAGAGACTTGGTTTCACCCTCTCCAAGACAGACCAGTTTGTTTTCTTGGCAGTCCATGCTATGTTCAAGTCTCCAACCACCACAACTCGAAGGCATCTATTCTTCTGTCGTCCTTAGTCATTGTCCAACTCTCTAGAGCACAGCAAGTAATTGAGAAGACCATGGCCTGGATTAGGCACACCTTTGTATCTAGACTGAAATCATAGCTCTTCAGCACTCTAGAGAGGTCCATGACAGCAGATTTTTCCAGTGCAATTCGTCTTTTGATTTCCTGACTGCTGGTATTAAGAGTGTTGATTGTGGATCTGAGCAAGCTGTAATTGCTAACAACCTCAATGTCTTCTCCATCTATCATGGTGCTGCCAATTGGCCCAGTGGTGAAAATCTTTGTCTTCTTGACGTTGAACTTCAATCTATATTGAAAGCTACACTCTTTGATCTTCTGCAGCAAATGTCTCAGGTCCTCCTCAGTTTTAGCAAGCAAGGTTGTGTCATCTGCATATGGTAGATTGTTAATGAGTCTTCTTCCCATATTGATGCCATACTCCTCATAAAGCCCTGCACCTTAGATTAAGCTTGTGAATCGCTAAGTGAATGGGCAGTAGTAGAAACCTACTAATCACTGCTCTTTTAGAGAGACGTGCCACTCTGCTCCAGTAAATACTTAGAGCCTTGGAAACTACAAGGCAGTTCTGTCCTGTCCTACAGGGCTGATAAGCAGGCCTGAAGCCACTTTATATGCTACTCTCCAAGTTCCTAGGATTCCTGGTGGCACAGTGGGAAAGTGTTCAGCTGCTAACCAAAAGGTCCCCGAGTTTCCGCTCCGAGGCAGGAAAATATGAGTCTGCTTCTGTGCAGGCCAGAAGAGCCTGCGGGACAGCTCTACTCTGTCCTCCAGGGCCCGTCTGAGTCAGAGTTGACATTGTGGTACACACCAAATTCCTTAAGGACAAGACCCATGTCATATTTTTTTTCCCTCGTTGTTTTTTTGATGCTTAGCATGCATACTGTCATATAACGGTTACTCAAAAAATATTTGTTGGATAAATGCAAGAAAGAGCACAAGGATGAACAAAGAAATGTATGAATGAAGAGTCCTGTCAAACAATTTCTGTGTTTGGACAGATGCAACCTCTATAAGATGTAGTCTAAGAGGTCAAGAGGTCGCCTACACAAACTAACCAGAAATCCCCACCAGGCAAGTCAAGGAAACATCTATTAGGTGAGAATTCTGAGGCCCTAGAAGGGGCGAGGGGGGTAGGAGGACGACACAAAAGGTGAGCAAGCAGTTTTTAGAAAGATGCTTTCAACTCCCTGGTGAGTCCACGGGTGTGTTTTCCTCTACAAAGTGTTTCCAATTACTGTGGCACTCTCGGTATCTGGATCCATCTCCAGTGAATTCCTCTACAGCTCCTGCCAGACATATGGGATCAATCAGGACTTCAACGCTGGTGCGCTGGCTGCGGGAATGTTGACAGCCTGACAGACGCGGGGCTCTGGTGTCATGGAATCTCCGGGTCTTTGGCTTGATCCCTGGAAGAGAATGAGAGGGGGAGGAGAGAGATAGAAGCAGAGATAGACGGGGAGAGGGAAGGGACTGGGAGAGGAGGGAGCAAAGGAGGGAAGCAGGAGATTTTTTTTTTCCTTGACTGCCCCCTTTCCTTCCAACATTTTATAGGCTTCAGGGAGAGAGAGGAGGAGGAGGAGGAGAATAGGGAAGAAAAAAAGGCAAGAGCGAGAGGGGTAGAGCGCACGCCTTTCTCTCCCGAGTCTCAGCTGCTGGAGGAGGCTTGGTCTTGTCCCCAGTGTCAGATGAAAAGGCTCTGAGGCTCGGCCGCTGCCCCCGCTCACGCCCCTCTGTGCGCCCGTCCTCGGGCGTCTCTCCACGAGGGGCCGCCGCCTGCGCTCCCAGCGGCCGCTCCGTCTCCAGCGCTATGTGGCCGCGTCTGGCCTTTTGTTACTGGGGTCTGGCGCTCGTCTCGGGCTGGACGACCTTTCAGCAGATGTCCCCGTCGCCCCATTTCAGCTTCCGCGTCTTCCCTGAGGCGGCGCCGGGGTCCCCGGGGCGGCTGCTGGCGCCGCCCGAGCCCAGCGAGGAGCCGGCCGAGAGCAAACTGGAGCGGCTGGGCCAGGCGTTCCGGCGGCGCGTGCGGCGGCTGCGGGAGTTGAGCGCGCGCCTAGAGCTCGTCTTCCTGGTGGACGAGTCGTCCAGCGTGGGCCAAGCCAACTTCCTCAGCGAGCTCAAGTTCGTCCGCAAGCTGCTGTCTGACTTCCCCGTGGTGCCCACGGCCACGCGCGTGGCCATCGTGACCTTCTCGTCCAAGAACAACGTGGTCCCGCGCGTCGACTACATCTCCGCCCGCCGCGCGCACCAGCACAAGTGCGCGCTACTCGGCCGTGAGATCCCGGCCATCACCTACCGCGGCGGCGGAACCTACACCAAAGGCGCCTTCCAGCAAGCAGCGGTAAGGCGCCAGACCCTGGGCCCCCGCCCGCACACCCCACACCCTTCCCACTCACCGCTGCCTACCCCTCTCTGGACCGGGGTTCATCCCTGGGCAAGCCAAAGCCCCTTCCAACCCAAACATCCCACTCACAAAAGCAGTTATGTCTACACACTGATTGTTTTGGGGGCCAGGGGAGGTCAATAACAATGGATTTTAAACTCTTGAGAGTTACGTGATCTACTGTGAGGAATATATTTGGGAGCTCTGGTGGCCTAGTGGGTGGAGAGTTGGCTGCCAATTCAAAGGCAAATGGTTCGAATCCATAAACTGTTCCTCGGTAGAAAGATGAGATGGACAATCTCCGGAGATAAATTAAATGGTCAGTCTCCTCCCGTGTGATTAACAGCCTCTGAAAAGCACGATGGAGGGTCAGCTATGAGTGGGTTGGCCCCAGGGCAGTGAGATTAGGATGTAAAGAGGGGGTCCTTAATAGCTGTCCACATACATATTTGTAGGAGCAGGGGTGGATTACCAAGTAAACAAGACAAACATTGGCTCACTTGTGTTTATTTACTTATCAGATTTCTAAATAAACACAAGTATTCAGTGCGTAAACAGACAAGAGTAAACTCATGTTCACTTTGCTTATTTGGTGTTCCTTTTCTATAAATTTGAATAGAGAGACACTAATTCTGAAGGAAGATGCGGTGGGGTTGTGAGAGGGACAGTCATACCTAGAAATAGTCTTTGATGTGAAATATGTGAGATTGTTCACCACAAATTTGTTAAGCAAGTGCAAGTAAAACCTACACTTTAGTGAATAAAACAAATCATGGATCAAGCTGTAACAGGTAAGTTTATTTTATGGTGTGTTTCTAAAGGTAGGACACAGAGTGACCTGAAAATGTCACATAGTCTTTTTTTACAGTATTTTATGCTTTAGTAGAAGGAACAGGACTTTCCTATATTCACTCTGAGTTCTTCCTAAGTTTTTGTTTGTTTGTTTTGTTTTTTTTTTTTTTTCATCTGGACATCTGTTTTACAAAGTGGAATTTTGGAGAAGTTAACTCTAACATTTAAAAGTAACACTTATCTGTTGTAGTTGTTGTTGGGTGCCATTCATAGTAACCCTGTGAACAACAGATCTGAATCTTCCCCCATCCTGCACCATCCTCACTACCCCTGGTCATGCTCAAGCTCATTGTTAGAATCAATGTATCAGTTCATCTTGTCGGGAGTCTTCATCCTTTGACCCTCTACTTTCCGAGTACGTTATCTTTTTCTAAGGACCAGGGCCCCTCCTGACATTTAATAGAAGAAAATTCGGAACATATACATGGTCTAACACACAATAGGAAGCAAATAAAGGCTTGTTGAATGAACAAAACAAAAATCAGGAGGAAAAGGGAAGAATGAAGCCTGCATAATCTCATCATACTTTTAAAACTACTGTTTACATGTTGTTAGATGTTTATGCCATATGCACATCTCTGGATCTTTTATACAAATGGACTTCTTGCTATTTTGCTGCCTGCTGTGATGAAAAGTGTCTACATTAGCTTCTTAGTATCCCATTGTAACCAAGTACATAATTTACTTGGCCAATCCCTATTGTTAGGCTCTTTGACGCTGTTGTTAGGTTCTTTATTAACTAAGTCAATGAGCACAGTTATGTGTGGAATCCACTGACTGGAGGAAGAATTTCTGGAGTATCTGGTTTAAAGAATATAGACATTGGTAAACTTGTTGACATGTTTTCTAGTTTTCTCAGAACATTAGTGGCAGAGCACATTACACGTTGAGCTGCTAACTAAAAGGTCAGCTGTTCAAATCCACCAACTCCTCCGCAGGAAGGTGGATAGACTCCCCTTGTAAAGACTTAGTGCATCAGAAACCCAAGGGGTGGGTTGCCATGAGTGGGAATCAATTCAATGACAACAGGCTTTGGATTTTGGTCTTAGAGGGCTGTATACATTTTATATTTCCACTAGCAGAGAACCTTTTTGCCGCACACTCACCAGCATTAGCTTTCCCGATTTGATAGATGTGTGACAATTGTTGTTGAGTCAGCTAAAGCTCATGTGACTTAGGTGTGTCAGAGCGAAACTGGGCTCCACAGGGTTTCCAGTAGCTGATTTTTCAGAAGTATGTTGTAGAAGGTCCTAGGTTGTAGGTTCAGGAGTAGGCTTTTCCACAGGGACTCATGTCTCCAACCTTTCAGATAGCAGTGGAGCATATTAACTCTTTATACCACCCAGGGACTTTGATATATAGATTGAGGTATAGATAGATGAAGCTTTTTTATTTAAAGGCTACATTTTAAAGGTTTTTTTGAGGATAAACATTTTTACAGTGCATCTGCTGGGCATTTATTTATTTATTCCATTGATGGTTTCTTCGTATTTTGGAAAAAAGTATGCTATTTTTTTTTCTCTTAGTGATTTGCAAAATCTCTTTGCTTAGTAAGGATGGTAACTTTTTTGATATATGCTGCAAACATTTTTCCAGTTACTGCCTTTTATTTCTGTTTATTGAACATATAGTTTAGTTTAATTTTTATGTACTTTGATCCTTCTAACTTTGTCATTAAGATTCAATTTTTGCCTGTATAATTAGGATGGCCTTATAATTTTCCAAATCAGAGAAATGATCTTCCATTTAATAGTTCAATCCACCTGGAATTTATTTTGATATATGGTGTGATAAGTGTCTAGTTTGTTTTTAAAGAGATAGTTAATGAGATAGCCCAGCACTATTTGCTTAATATTCATCATTCTCTGATTTAATTGTATCCCTCTTTCATCACATATTTAAAATTAAGCCAACTATGATTTTTATGTCAATGTAGAAAATATTAATTTGATGATAGTGCCCATTTTTATAATAATAGGTTTTCCAATAAAAAATGTAGCATGTCCATTTATAAAAGTTCTTTTTATATTCTTTAGTAAAGTTTTAGACTTTTAGAAATAAAATCCTGTATATATTTTTGTAAAGTTTAATTTGAAACATTTCTTGTCAATGTTGCATCATTATTGACCTCTTCTAAAATCAATTTCAACTATTTAAAATATTTCATTTTTTTAACATACGTTTTGGATTGGATTCTTGCTAAAATATCTTTGAATCCTTTTTTCCCCTCTCTTTTTTGTATTTTTTTTTCTTCTCGTTGTATACCATCAAATCAGCTCCAACTGGCACAGGAAGAGATTGTCCCTCCTTCTCCAAAGGAGCATCTGGTGGATTTGAACCATGAACCTTTAGGATTGCAGCGCAGCTTCTTGCCACTAGGCCATCAGAGCACCCTTGAATCCTTTTTTTCCCTTTTAACATACATATTTTCATTTTACTAGTAATGAATACTTATTAAATAAACAAAATTTTTTATTATAACTGTATATTACCATTTTTCAAGACTTTTGCAGTTATATATACCATAGCTGTAGTTTTGTATCAATTTCATATGTACATACACATATATCATGTGTATATGCATATATATGAGTGTATCTATATTTATATATACACATGATATATGTGTGTGTACATATGACATTCACTCACTCACTGCTTTTTAACTGGAATTGACTCATAGCTGACCTTTCAGTGGGTTTTCCAAAGCTGTAAATTGCATGAAAGATATTGCCCAAATTTCTCCTGTGGAACTACTGGTAGCCTTGCAGTTAGATCCCCACAGACTACATCACTCGAACTCCCTTATGTACACGTAGTATTTTTTTTAATGTATTCTACATTGTCTTTTGTTGCCGCATTTTCTATCCTTTCACATTTTGCAGTCTTTTTTCCATAATAACAAATATACTTTATAATTTAGTCATGGTTACCCAGCTTTCGACTGTGGAATGGGCATTTATATTTCTTCATACAATGATCTGTGATTAGATACTGAACAGTTATAAATGACACTATGGCCAAATTATTGTCTATTGTTGTTAGGTCTCATTGAATTGAATATAACTCATAGTGACCCTAAGCCTGTCCTATCCTGTGCCATCCTCATCATCTCTGACACACTTGAGCCTGTTGCAGCAGTCACAGTGTCAATCCACTTCATTGAAAGTCTTTCTCTCTTTAGTTGACCCTTCACCTTTCCAAGTAGGATTTCCATCTGCAAGGAATAGCCTCTCCTCACAACATGGCCCAAGGACGTGAGACGAAGCTTCACCATCTTTGCCTCCAGTGAGCACTCTGTATGGACTTCCTCCAGGACATATTTGTTCTTTTGACAGTCCACGGCATATTCAGTGCTCTTCTACAGTACTGTAAGTCAAAGGCATCACTTCTTCTGTCATCCCTCTCAGATACATACCAAATGATTGAGAAGACCATGGCCTGAATCCAGCACATCTTATTCTCCAAACAGACATTGTTGTCTAGGTCTCTAATAATCTCCTTAATAAACGTTCTTGAAAGTGACTTTTTTTTTTTTTACAAATATATTGCCTTGATACCAAAACCAAATAAAGGTGCCACAAGCCAACCATAGATCAATATCTCTTATGACCACAGACACAAAAATCCTTTATAAAATACTAGTAAATCAAATCTAACAAAATACAAAAGAATTCTACACTATGACCAAGTGGGGATTATTCCAGGGATGCAAGGTTATCTCAACATTCAAAAATTATTTCATGTAATATGTCAAATCAAAAGAACAAAATTGTCACAGGGTCGTCCTAATAATACAAAAAAGGCATTTTACAAGATCCAACATGATTTCATGATAGAAACATCCCACACTAGAAATAAGAATTTTCTTAATTTGAATTTGATAAAGGGCATCTTCAAAAGACCCAAACCTAATATCCTACTTAGTGGTGAAAACTTCCAACCAAGGTCAGACACAAGGCATGGCTGACCACTCTTGTCACTGGTAGTCAACATTGTACTGGGGCAATTGGACAAGAAAAAGAAATAAATGGTCTTCAGATTGGAAGAGAAAGAGTAACGCTATGACTAACAAATGACACTATGAGTAAATGTTACTATGGGTAACAAATGACATGATCGTTTTTATGTATAAAACCCTAAGGAATCTACTAAAAGAATAGGAATGAATGAATAAGCTCAGCAAGACTGCAAGATATATGTCAGTAACAACTGTACTTTTTTATACAATCTGAAAATTAGATTAAGAAAAAAATTCTAGCCTTTCGATGAAGATGGCACTGAACGAAAAGAAGGAAGCCACTCTCTAAACCAATACTGAAGCCAAAGCAAAGGGGTTAAAGGCCAAGAAGGCAGTCTTGAAGGGCGTCCACAGGCACAAAGTAAGGTCTGCACATCACCCACCTTCAGGTGGCCTAAGACACTAAAACTCCAAAGATAGTCCAAGTACCCCTAAAAGAGCAGCCCCAGGAGAAATAAGCTTGACCACTATGCCAGCATCAAGTTTCCCCTGATCACTGAGTCAGCCATGAAGAAGATAAAAGATAACAGCACACTTTTGTTTATTGTGAATACCAAGGCCAACAGGCACCAGAACGAACAAACTGTGAAGAAACTCTATGATGTTGATGTGGTCAAGATCAATACCTTGACTAGGCCCAATGGAGAGAAGAAGACCTGTGTTTATTTGCTTCTGACTATGATGCTTTGGATGTTGCCAATAAAATTTGCATCATCTAAACTGAGTCCTGTGAAGCAGTTGGATTGTGGA
>NW_006399802.1:17594042-17609940 GCF_000299155.1 Elephantulus edwardii | reverse complement strand
ATGTAGCATTTGTCCCTTTGTGACTGAGATACCTCACTCAGCATAATGGAAAGTGACATTTTTATATTAAAAATTTTTAGAACTATGAAACACGTGCCAAGTTGCTGTGCAAACAACTGATACCAAATTGTACTGTCATGTGTGGTATCTGGGTCTGCACAGCTTAGACAACACTGGCTGTTATTATTTGAACATTTCCTTTTGATAGGTGGAAAATGGAATCCCATTTTAGAGTTTTCTTAGTAGTAAGGTTTCTCACACACATTTATTGTCCATACCACATTTATTAATCGTACGTAAATTTTTTTGAGCCCTTAAATATTTTGACATTATTGTTCACTTTTCATTTGAAGTGTGTCCCTTTTTCTTGATGTGCGAATGCTCTTTCAATTTAATGATTTTAGCCCTCAGCTTCCAAATATGCTGCAGTTTTTTTTCTCCCTCTGTGCTTTACTTACCTTTTGAATTTGTTTATGATGAGAATATCTATACTCTTCTCAGTCTTTGCACCTGCTTTTCTTTTCCCCTGTGTTTCCCCCCCTTTGCTTATGAAGTTATCAAGTTTTGCTCTTAAGAGATTAAATAACTAATTAAGGCTCCTATCTGTTTTGTTGAAGCAGTTGCACCTGGGTTCAGCTTTGGAAACCCAGTTCTCTGTTGGATCTGGCCTTCACCCCAAGTACTCATGAGCTCCCTATGGCTGCCCTTATTCCCGATGCCACTGCCCACTCCATCAGAGAAGAACCCTGCTGCCTCAGGGAAAATCTTGCCATATGCCAGCTCCCCTGTTTGGTTTGGCCAAGCTTGTCCGGGGCCTCTGCACACAAGAAACAGTGAATTGAGTCATGAGTCCAGTGTACACTGCCCTCCGTGAAACCTATTCCTTTCTTCAGCTTTCCTCTTCCAAATGCTACATCCTGTCTTGGAAAGGAGGGTTGCCAACAGGGTTCTCACTGGCTTATCTTCAGTCTGAATCCATTTGTAACCTAACAAGCGAAGATTTCGCAAAAAGTTTGTGTTAACGGAACTTCCCATTGACTTTTCATTTTTCTTCTCTTTCATTCTGGTTGGATTATAAGAAGGTGAAGGAGAGAATCCGCTGGACCCAGGCTCTGTCTAACCTGGAAACCTCCATGTCTTCATTGTAACTTTTCCAAACCTCTGGTGAGGTTTGTGGCTATAATTAAATGTGATATTTACAGAAAATACATAGAAAATGACTAGAAGTGACATTAGTGGGGGTTTGAATAGGAATTTCACATAGAGATCAGGTAGGTGTGTTTCATCGCAGAATTTGTTTTAAAAATGGTAATCTATGCAGTTTGGGTTTTGATATGAAACATTTTCTCATGGAAATGAGAGACTTCAACACATTCCCTTGTGCAGTAGAATGATGATATTTCAACTCTTTGTCTTCAGGCAAGTAAGTATATGCAGTTGAAAAAAAATCACAGGAAATGTTGGAGTTATTAAATGCTTTCTTTGCAAAAATTAGTATTTCAAACCTTTCTGCATTTGAAACTGAATTCTCACACAACTGAAAATGCAAAAGTCAAATCCATTGCCAGGGAGTTGATTCAGACACACGTGAACTTCATGAGTTTTAGGGTAGAATTGCACTTCACATGGTTTTCAGTGGCTGTGTGGTTGTTATTGTCCAATGCCATCAAGTCCCCTGTGACTCATAGTGACCCTATAACAACAGATCTGAAAATTGCCCTATCCTGTGCCAACCTCATAGTCTCCATTATGGTCTCCATTATTACAGTCACTGTGTCAGTCAATCTTGTTGAGGGTGGGGTGGAGGGGGTCTTCCTCTTTTACGCTACCTTTCTCAGCATTATGGTTTTTTCCAAGAACTAGACCTTCTTGGCAACATGCCCAAAGTATGTGGGCAAAGTTTCACCATTTCTGGTGTCCCTAGTGTGTTGCACTACTAACCAAAAGGCTGCACATCTCCGCTGGTTCAAATCCACCAGCAGCAGCTCCATGGGAGAAAGATGAGCTGTCTCTTTTTGTGAATATGTTCAGCTTTGGAAACTTATCATGGGGTCACTGAATTGATGCCTTTGAATTGAAGAAGAGTACTGAATATCCTATGGACTGTTAAGAAAAAATGAACAAGTCTATCTTGAAGGAAGCAGAGCCAGAGGCACATATCTGGCACATATCATTTCACATATCTGGGCATGTTTTCAGGAGAGGTCAGTCCTTGGAAAAGTTGGAGGGCCAGAGGAAGAGAGGAAGACCCTAATCGAGATGGATTAGCACTGTGGCTGTAACATTGGGCTCAAGCATATCAGAGAGGTTGGGGATGATGCAAGATAGGGCAAGGTTCAGATCTGCTGTTCATAGCTTCAGTTGGATGGCACCTAACAACAACAACATGTGAGTAATTATCAACTTGATGAAACTGAATGAGTGAAACTTATAAAGTTTCTCTGTTTACAGATGTAGGATGCCAGGCCTTTCTCCCTCACAATCTCTGAGTAGCTTTTGAACTTCCAACCTACCTTTACCTACACAACTTTATAATGTAACAAAGCCTGGCAGACAGACCCATATAGACCCACATACACAGATGCAGTTTAAAAATCACAATGCCTACTCTTTTTATATAAAATCTGGAGATGGAGAACTTTCTTTGCCAAAGTGAAATTTACTGTCTTCTTAAGCACGTGTGATTGCCTAAACAAAAACATGGTCATATTGCTTCACTGTTTATTAGTTGGCATTTGAATTGTGCAACTTCACGAGAGTAAATGAAATTACTCACAGTTCCACACATAAACTGACCTTCAGTCACTACCTCAGATAACCCAAGGAGTGACAAGTAACTTTTATGATCAGCACAGGGTCTTCCAGAGACATGGAGGAAAGACTTAGAACTTTGGACTTAATGACGTAAAGAAAACCTTTTACAGAGTTAACAGAGACCTTCAGCATTTCCTTTCCAAAGAATAGTTGTTTCATAATCATCTTCCTTCTGGGTTTTCCTCTATCAAGTGTTTATTAAGTGACTTTCTTAAACTGTACACTTTGGACTGACTCTATAATGAATATAAGACTCTTTGTCTCTTACACAAATAAAGATCAGGGTCCCCTGTTCTCACTCTGCTTTTGCTAAATACTCTTAACCAAACTGCATGAAGCTTCCTCTGGGCAGGGGCTGGAGGGGTGAAACGGGGGGTGGGGGTGGGTGGTGACAGGATAGAAAAGTGTGCTTTCCTCATTGTTCTGGAGTTCTAGAAATATGATCCTCTGTTGTAGAATGTGCTGTCTCACCAAAAATAGCCTTAGACTGTCAGAGGAGAGGGAATAGATAGGTAAAAGCTGTTCCTCGCTTAAAGGAAAGACACGTCATCCATAATGTGTCTGCGCTGGGACTGACTCATTCGTACATTTCCCTCCAGAGTTATCTTGTCCATCAGCCTCTTTGGAACAGAATATCATCATTTGCTTTTACTAATAAAACCTGAAGATGCACGAAATGCCACTAGATTAAAACTATGATCCAAATTCAGGACCATTTTCTTCACCTTTAACACACTAGACTGATGAAATCTTTGTAGATTTTGCTGTGATCTTTCTGACAGTACAAGTCCTGAAGGAATAAGGAAAGTTTACATTCTCCTTGCTCATATGAAGAAGTGGCCCTGGTGGCATGGTGGATGAAGGATTAGCCTACTAACCATACAGTGGTTCAAATCCACTTGCTTTTCTGTGAGAGAAAGATAAGGCAGTCTGCTTCTGTAAAGATTTATAGCCTTGTAAACTCTTAGGGGCAGTTCTGCTGTATCCTACTGGGCTGTTAGGAGTTGTCTAAATAGCATTGATTTTAGGGTATGGGAATTTGGAAGAGGATGATACAGCATGCAGTGAGTTCATTTGTTCCTAGCTCAGAGAATTTTAATGTCAGTAATGGCTTGGACAGAAAGTGATGTTACCAAGCCAAAGGTGAGTGACTAATCCGCGGCCCTCAGGCCTGGTTGTAATTGTTCTTGGTCTAACTTCCTTCTAGGTGATATAGCCCTGGTCTGTCCACTTGCTGTACAGAGTTAACTTGTGGTTACTGTGATGCTAAACACTGGGACACTGATGTGTCAAATACAATAATGGTCACCCATGGTGGACAGTGTTTGGTGGAGCTCCTTGATTAAAACAAGCTTGGAAGCAGGAATGGCATCCACTTCCGAAATGGCTTGCCTCCAGAAACCCTATGAGTGTGGAGAAATGAAAGTTATACAAGTGTTCAGGTCTTTTGTTCATAGGGTTGCTATGAGTTGCCTAAGACTTGACAACACTTAACAACAACAATGGCTTTGTTGCTGAACGAACTTCTTTTTTTTACACTTAATTTATATTCTAAGAAACTCTGAGAGTAGTCTCTTTGTTAACTTTTGACTTTTAACTGCTTAACGTCTTAAACTTTTCATCAGTTTTCATGTTACCTTTAGTCTTTCATAAAAATATCTTTTGCAATCCCATCAGAACTTTAGCAGTATAAATAGTTAATGAATGAAATCTCAGTGCATAAAATAGGTCCAGATCTTGTGTATATTTCCCAGAGAAAAAGTGGTACTACAATTCTTAAATTGAATGAAAGAGTGGCGATTTCGAATTTTTTCTTGATCTTGACATATATTTTACTTATGAGTTTTGTTGGTCTCCGTGTATAGACACTGGTTTGTAATTAGAATGCACATCTACTGCTGTAGAATGCACTTCTCAGTATTGGCTTCCAATATGTGGTTGAAATGCATCTTGAGGGCGGTGTGGTCAAAAACTACAGCTTAGACAGAGAGAGGGAAGACCTTGTTCTATCCTTCATAACTGTCCTTGTCAAAGGATTGGAAAGTTCTTCCCAAATGTCCTAGTGATGCAAAGGTGCTTGGAGGAAAATGTGAGAATTATGACATACTTTCATTCTTCAGTGGTGTACCTTTACTTTGTCATTGACAAGAGACTTTTATGTTTGTTGTCTAGTATATTTTGAAAAGTCAGCCATTGGAAACTCTGCAGAGCAGTTCTCTGACATATCCAGAGTCATCATGAGTCAAAATGCCCTCTAAGACAGCTGATTTTTAGAAGTGGTTAGTTAGTGAAATGGTCATTACAAAGCTGAGAGAACCCTGGTGCCCTCGTTGAAAGGGAGTGGTACTGCTAACCCAAAGGTGGCACCTGTCATTTCACATCCACTGTCGGCTTCATGGGAGGACAAGGGGCAATCTCCTTCCCTGTAATTTACAGCCTTGAAAACCCTCTGCTGTCTAAACTAGAGTCTAATTGAGTCTTTTCACTTTTTGTCACATCTCTCTCCCAACACATACACACACGTACACAACCACCCACACCCCCTGTCTACTTTTTACCATAGTATTTCTTCTATGTGCTGTTATTACGTGATGTCCAGGCAGAACAAACTCATAGCTGGATTTTTCAGAAGGCTCACAGAGAAGAAGATTGCTCATCTTTCTCCTGAAGATGGTGGATTCAATCCTCACGGGTGGTGGATTAACTTCCTGCCTTTGGGTTGGCAGCTCACCTCCATACCACGAGGTCACCAGAGCACCTTTCTGTGTGTTATGTCAAAATCTAGGGAGAAGTAGGGCATTCCATTTCAAGAGTTCAGAAGCATTGCATAAACTACGGTGCCAGAGAATCTAACCCAGAGCACGTAAGGGCCACGTCCAGCCTATGAAGGCATTTTAATTGGCCCACAATCTAACTTTAAAATTTGAGCAGACGTTTTAATATCTGGAGATAGGACTTTGCTGTGGTTTTGTTTGTTTGTTTTAAATCTGATGTTGTTTTGGGGTTTGCTGGGGGTTTTTTTTTGCCTAAAAACTAAAATATGGAACAACTCTGGGCATGTATTCTCTCAGTTCATCAGAATTCTCACCTGGTACTTGTTGAAGTTTCCTTTTGTGTCCAGAGTTGCTATTTCAGGGTCCAACACTGATCAGCCTTTGGCAGAACCTAACAGGATGGTGTAACTCTTTCTGGTTTGTGTTTTGCACTTTTCTTTCTTTTTTCCTTTTTAAGCACAGTGAGTTAGTTAAGAGTGAATTTGACTGTGTGTAACAGAAAAAAATTTATGGTAGTGTTGGCTTCTTGTTGATGATTGCCATTGAATTAAGCACAACTCATAGCTACACTATGAACAAAAGGCCTAAAGTGTTTCTATAACTATCGTCATTTATCACAGTTCATAGAGTTAAGGAGGCATGTTGTTTAGGAAGTGGATGCCATTCCTGCTTCCAATGTTGGCTTAAACATGATAAATACTATTTATTCCTCACAGATAACTTTTGAGTTGAGTAGATAATTGAACAGGGCAGCTGTATGACTAAGTTTATGACTCATCAGGAAGCCAGAGCCCTGTATGTCCTCTGCATCCTCAGGCCTTCTCATGATCTAAGGTGGCTGTTGGCGTTCTTAGCATCAGCACGGGTCATCCTAGGCCTCAAGAAACAGGAAAGGATAAAAGTGCTCATGTTTGCAAAACTGACTTTATGGAAAGCCACATGATACTTTCATGTAAGCGTCATTGGGGAAAAACTTGGTCTTCTGCCACCTTTCATTTCAGGGAGCTCTATTGCTGAGGAGGAAGGAGAGGATGGATGTTGAAGAAATATCAAGCTGACTTTGCCACATACCAGTAGGTCGGAAGAGGACATAGATCCCTAATCAAGAGATGATGGCAAGTCCCACTTCACTATTTCTTCTTGGCTGGGACCAACTCAGGACAAAGAATCAGTTATCTTACTAAAAAAAACCCAAAAAAACCCCTATTCCTTGAGCTACTTCTCTTGGTAAAAACGAACAAAATTCTTGGACTGGCCATTTACATTTTGACAAAGGGAATGTCATGTTAGTTTCCCAGAAGGCAGAAACTGATAAAAAAATAAAGCAATTACCCACCAAAAACACTCTGATTCAACTGAGAATGACAAGGAACAAGAAGACCAAAATTGCCTACCATAGCATAAAGCTCATATATTATTATTATTCATTTTATTAACACCAATTATCATTTCTTAGAAAAACATTTTTAGAGGAAGCTGTCCAGGTTAAGAGACCTATGCTGTAAAAAGACATTTCTGTTGCGTATTGTTTCCACCTTTCCCATAGATTTTTAAGACTGCTCTCCAAACCTCCTCACGCTGTCTGAAGAACAGATTTCTGGCAGAGTCTGCTTACATATAATAACCTACTCCAGTTTGGAAACCAAATAAAAATAGGAAAAATCTGTGAGGTGGTTGTATTCATGAGTGTTGCTGCAGTGCTGCTCCTAAAATCAATGATGGCAGTCAGAAATTGAAATCCAAGAAACACTAGTAGGTGTTTTGCTTTATCAATGGCCATAAACATCTTTAAAGTCTTAAAAATCTATGGGAAAGGTGGAAACAATACGCAACAATCTGTCTTGGCCGCATGGTCATTCCGGAAGTTGATGCTTTATTTGTATACAGAATTAAGGAATAAATACTTTTCTAATTCAGAACATATGTTTTTCTCATAGATGCAGAAAATGTGAAAGGTAAAAACTTAAGGATAGATAGATTCTAATGATTACATTTGTAGGAATAGTGATAGCTATCTTGTTTTGTGTGAATAGATGTGACTTGAAATGAAGGAAAATATAAGTTGCTAGAAGATTGATGTACAAAAGTATTTTAAAGAAAGTTCTTAGAAAGCCTTGATTAATCATTACATGATTAAATCATTTCTTAAGCAAAGTTAATAATAAGGAGTTGGAAAACCTTTCCAGTCGTGGGCTACTCCTAAGTTATATAGAATGTACTTTGGGATAGACATTGTTGTTATCATTGTTGCTGTTAGGTACCATTGAGTCCAAAATGACTCGTAACGACCCTGAACAACAGATATGGACCTATTCCTACCCTGGGCCAGCTTCATTATTTCTGATGTACTTGAGCTCATTGCTGGCTGAGGGGTTTTTTTTTCACCGACTCCTCCACCTTTCCAAGCATGATGTCCCTCTCCAGAGAGCATTCTCTCTTAGCCATATATCCAAAGTATGTGAAATGAAGCTTTGTAATATTTGCCTCCGAGGATCATTCTTGCTGTACTTTCTCCAAGACATACCCATTTGTTCTTTTTAGCAGTCCCTGGGATACTCAGTACAAATACAGCTCAAATGCTTCAATTCTTCTTCTCTCATCATTATTCATTATTCAGCTCTCAGACCCATAGTAAGTGATTCAAAAGACCATGGCTTGAGTAAGGCACACCTTAGTCTTTAAGCTGATATCATTGCTCCTCAGTAATTTGGAGAGGTCCTTGACTGCAGACTTTTCCAATGCAATACCTCTCCTGATCTCCTCACTGCTGGTACCAATGATGTTGATTGTGGATCAAAGTAAGATGAAGGGAGGACTATATGGTTTAAAAGCAGGAAAGGTGTGTGTCAGGGTTGTATTAGCTCTCAATACTTGTTCAATCTGTATGCTGAGCAAATCATTCTAGAAGCTGGACTCTACGAAGAGGAATGTGGAGAAAGACTCATCAATAGCCTGCATTACGCATGTGACAAAAACCTGCTTGCTGAAAATGAGGAGGATATGAAACACTTACTGCAGAAGATCAAGGACTGCAGACTTTGGTATGGATTGCATCTCAACATCAAAAAAGCAAAGGTCCTCACCACAGGACCAACAGTCGACATTATGCTAGATGAAGGATTAAAGCTGTCAATGATGTTATCTTATTTAGATCACCAATAAATAAGGATGACAGAAGAATTGATGCCTTTGAGCTGCAGTGCTGGAGAACAGTACTGAGTATCCCATGGACTGACAAAAGATCAAACAGATATGTTGTGGGGAAAGTACAGGCAAAGTGCTCATTGGAGACGAAACTGGCAAAGGTTGGGCTTTCATGTCTTGGTCATGTAGCTAGGTGAGGCTGTTCCTTGGAGAAGGACATGCTTAAAAAGATGGAGGGTCAGTGAAGAAGAGAAAGACCCCAACGAGGTGGATTGACATGGTGACTGTTACAATGGTCTCTAGTGGATCAGAGGGTGGTACAGAATAGGGCAAGGTTCAGGTCAGCTCTTCATAGGGTCACTATGAGTTAGTTGTACTTGACTCTAGGCACTTAACAACAGTTAACAGTGTTTCCTTGCTCTGTTTGCACAACAGCATCTTGATTTAGCTATAGGTTTCACATGAGTATAAATAAGTGTTCTGGGATTTCCATTCTTCTCAATGTTAGCCATAATTTGTTATGACCCACACAGCCAAATACCTTTGCATTGTTAATAAGGCACAAATAGACCTTCTTCTGGTATTGTCTGCTTTCAACCAGGATCTCTCAGACATCAGCAATGAAATCCCTGGTGCCATGGTCTCTTCTAGAAGAGACCTTGGAATGAAGCTTCCTAAATTTTAGTCCTACTTTATGATTTTAAATTTTAGTCCTTTACTTTACCTTTCTAGATGAATCTAGATTGAATTGAAAAAAAGAAACAAATAAATAGTCATTTTTTTTACCTTCTTTGTGTTTTTTGTAGCACTGTTTCTAGCCAAGATTTCTTTCTTTGTAGTCACACTCAAAAGGGATGCTTTTAGGAAGTTCTTATCTTCTAATTTTCTATGAAAATACCAATGTTTAGGATATTTTATCTCCTGTTGTTAGTAGCTGCCATTAAATCATCCACTGACTTGTTGCCTCCCCAGAAGTTACAGAAAAGAATGATTTCATTGGATTTTCTTGGTTCTAATTTTTATAGAAGCTGTTCACCAAACCTTTCTTCTTCTAAGCCATGGGGTTTTGACTAGCTAGTCTTTAGGTTAGCAGTCAGTCACAGACCACTTGTGTCCCAGGTTCCTACAGAGTGAAAAGTGGTATTAGAAATAAATATATGCAGCAAGATGTTACATGAGCTTTTCTCTGATTTGGTCAGGGCAGGTGGTCAAACTATAGAGCAGAAAGTAATCCACATTTTAGATGGAGTCACTAATAATTGAGAATGATACAGCCCCTCCTAGTTTACCTATACTGTAAAGAACAGATGCTGTAAAGTCATTTACTCCCACAAGCACCCTATTCCAGTTGATACAAGCAGAGAACTGGAGACCACAAAAGAAACAAGAAACAAAGCAGGCAGTGAAATATCTCTGGCTTTGGGGAAGTAGTGTTCACACTCAAAGATCAGTTCTTCTCTCTCTTGTCATTCTTTCCTCTTCCGAAAGCGAAGCCCAGTGGAGCTCAACATCCTCGATCCTGGTTGGAAATTTACTTAGGCTGAAGCTTTAATTTGTCCCGGTGCCTATTTAACGGACGAAGAAGCCAACTAAAAGACACAAGTGTCTCAGATTGGATTCTATCAGATACAAAACCAGAGAAGAGAATTCAAGCAAAAGTATTTTATTTGAAACGTGATCCTGAACCTGGCAAAGACTGATAGAGGAGGTGTGTGAAACAGGGAGGGAAGGTGGCACCAATGACAAGCATTGCCTTCTTATCAATTCCAACTTATGGCAATCCCATGTGCTACAGAGTACACCTGCTGCATAGATTTGTTTGCCTCTATTTTGCAAAATAAAAGAAGATTTAGACAGCAATTTAGATTAATTTTTAATAATTTCTACACAAGTTGTTCTGTAGTACTGGTTATGTTCTTTATGTTGTTGTTGTTATTGTTGATTGCCTTCGAGTCGAGCATGACTCATAGGGACTCTGTGAACAAAAGGCCTGAAGCCTTTCTATAACTATCAACATTTATCAAAGTTCATAGAGTTTCCAGGGGTATCCTGCTTAGGAAGTGGATGCCACTCCTGCTTCCAATATGTTCTTTATAGTGCATGAGAATTCTCTTCTTTTCTGGATGTTCTGTTTCTATTAATCTAGGTTCCCTACCCTCGTTCATACTTTATAAAGGCGAATATCCACTAAAAGAAGATCAGGGGGCACAGTGGTTTAAATACCCAGCTGCTAACCAAAAGTTCAGCTGTTCAAGACCACTAGATGCTCTAAGAGAGAAGGAAGCAACAATCTGATTCCGTAAAGATTTACAGCCTTGAAAGCCCTGCAGGGCATCACTGCTCTGTCTGGTAAGGTCACTTTGAGTTGGAATCAACCCCAGGGCAGTGGACAGTGGGTTTGCCTTCTAAAATAAATGATAAACATTTAAGAAATTAGCTTTCCAGGCCACTTCCCATAGGAACAATACAAAGTGCTGAGCACTGTCTCAGAAAGATGTATGTGAAGTCTTATTTCTCCCACTTTCAAAACTGGTACAGAAAACCTCAGAGTACCTCTGAAAATAACTCCCTTGCAGTGAGCTTGGATGAGATCGGCAGATAGCTATCTCTCATTTTTCATTGTGAGGTTTTGAGTTCAAGTCCTTCTTCATATTACTGTCAGCCTTGTCTTTGAACCAAACCTGTTATGGCCATTTTCATCCAACAAGATAGAGTCAAGTAGTTCTTTGTTGTTTCCTTACCCCTGCATTACCACCTTCTTCTTTTCAACCACTTGTTATACCTATGTGAGCTGGATAATTATTAAGGATGACAGAAGAATTGATGCCTGTGAACTGTGGTATTAGAGAAGAGTAGTGAATTATTCCACGGACTTCCAGAAGAACCACAGATATGTCTTGGAGAAGGTGCAGCTAGAGTGCTCCTTGGAGGCGAGAAAGGTGAAGCTTTGTCTCCTATACTTTGAGCACATTGTTAGGAGAGGCTATTCCTTGGAAAAGGGACATTATGCTTGGAAAGGTGGATGGTCAGCAGAAGAGCGGAAGACCCCCCATTGTGATAAATTGACACAGTGACAGCAGCAATGAACACGAGTATGTCAGAGATGATGAGGATGGCGCCGGATTCAGGTTCAGGTCCCAGGACAGGGCTTAGATCTCTTGTTCATAGAGTTGCTGTGAGTCATACTTAAGAGCATAGAATAACATCTTGCCTTTAGTGGAGCTGTGTGTTCAGCAGATAAAGTCACATTTCCCCAAAATCCTTACTTATTTTAACTTCCACAAGCATAATTTCCAATTTTCTTCCACTGCTCCGAATTAAATATTTGTTGCATTATACAAAATTGATTTATCTCTTTGGATGGGCATGCACAAGTTCCCTTTATAAATAATGGAAAATGGTAATGAATGGTTACTACTTATCAGGGAACACTCAGAGTACTTTCAATGTGTGCATTAATTTAATCCTCACCGGAGCAAACCTCCTCAGTTAGTTTACTGATGCTATCTCCAAAGGGGCCATGGGGAAACTAAAGCACAGTCAGTATATGCAACTTGAACGTGTTTACGCTGTGGGTAGATCAAGGACCTCATATTCAAATGTAGGCATCAAAATCCACTGATTCTGACTCACAGCAGCTCTTCAGGACAAAGCAGAACCACTCACAGTGTTTCCAAGGCTGTCCAGCTTTAAGGAAGCAGACTGCTTTATCTTTTCCTCAGAGAACAACTGGTGGGTTTGAACTGTGCAACTTTTGGTTAGGAGTGAATCCTTGAATCACTGTACCACCAGGGCTCCTCAAATCTAGACTGAATAGGTGAAGGCTAATTTCTTAACCCCCATGCAGTGGGGACTTAGCCCTTTTATACTAACTCCACTGTGTGATAATCTAGTAGATAGACGCACTGATAAACATTCACCAATGACACTTGCTGCTAGTGCTGAATCAGAAAAGGTAGATTGTTGTTGACATCCAGCCAACTCCGACTCATAGGAACTAATGTATCAGAGCCTAACACAGACCAAGCCTCTACTATTCTCACAGTCTTCATTGTGCCTTAAGCCTATTGTTGTAGTGACCCTGTCAGTCAATCTCATCGAGGGTCTTTTTCTTTCAGTGACCATCTACCTTTTCAAGTATTATGACCTTTTCCAGAGACTGGTCTTGATCAAATGCCCAAAATATGTTTGATGAAATCACACCATCATCCTTGCTTTTGAGGAACACTCAGGATATACTTCTTCCAAAACAATTGCGTTCATTCTTCTGATGAACAGGTTCGTGATAGGTTTAGTTTCTCTTGCCAGCACTGCAATTCAGAGGCATCAAGTCCTCTTCAGTCTACCATTTTCACTATCCAACTTTCCGAAGCATGTAAAGCAAATGAAAATGGCTAGGGTCAAATGCACCACTGTTGTTGAATGGACATCCTTGCTCTTTAGCACTTTAAAAAGGTCCTTGGCAGTAGATTTACCCAAAGCAATGTCTTTTCATTTCTTTACTACTGCGATTACAAGTGTTGATTGTGGGTTCAAGTAAAATGAAATCCTTGACAACTTCAATCTTATCTCCATCTACTCTGATACTGCTTGTTGGTTC
This sequence comes from Elephantulus edwardii, assembly GCF_000299155.1. Lineage (NCBI taxonomy): Eukaryota > Metazoa > Chordata > Mammalia > Macroscelidea > Macroscelididae > Elephantulus > Elephantulus edwardii. The sequence continues at coordinate 17,596,608 of NW_006399802.1, read as the reverse complement.
AGTGGTGGGGACTTTTGTTTCATGTTGGGGTATAATTCATAATAAAGGCAGTAACATCTGATCTTTTTCAGTAAGTGCTTCAAGTCTTCTTTATTTTCTGTAAGCATGGTTGTGTCATCTGCATGTATCAGGTTGTTGATGTTGTTATATGTCACTGAGTCATCTGCGACTCACAGTGATCCTATGTACAACAGCTCTGAAGCCTACCGTATCCTGAGCCAGTCTCACTAACTCCAACACACCTAATCCCATTACCCCATTAATCCATCTCATCTGGGGTGTTCCTCTCCTGTGCTGTTCCTCATCCTTCCAAGCATGATGTCCTTCTCTATGAACTGATCCCTTCTGGCCACATGCCCAAGTATGTGAGAGGGAGCTTTAAAATCCTTGCCTCCAAGGAAAAAAATTGGTTTCATTCTCTGCAAGACAGACATATTTGTTCTCTTGGCAGTCAATGGTATGTTCAATACTCTTCGCCAGCACCACAACTCAAAGGTACCAATTCTTCTGTCATTCTTACTCATTGTCTAGCTCTCTGATTCATGGCAAGTAATTGTGAAGACCATGGCCTGGATCAGATTGTTGATGAGTCTTTCTCTATTCATAATATTGCATTCCTCTTCATGTAGCCCAGTTTCTTGAATGATTTTCTCAACGTACAGATTTAATAGATTTAGTGAAAGGAGAGAACTCTGATGCACACCTTTCCTGATTTTAAACCATGCAGAATCCCCTTGTTCTGTTTCAAGGAATGCTTCTTGGTCTATGCAAAGGCTCTGCATGAGCACAATTAAGGGTTCTGAAATTCTTATTCTTCGTGTAGAAAGCCTGTGGCACAGTTCTACTCTGCCCTGAAGGGTCCTTAAGAGTTGGGATTGACTGGATGTCAATGTGTTTCTACACAAACTACTCCCATTTGGTCCAGGAATTCCCTTGATGATATTATTTATTTATTTATTAATAAACTATATCAGCAAGCATTTCCCACTCAATGTACCTTAACAGTTACTTTACCAATTATTGCAGGGATTGGGAACCATATCTCCTTACAACATGTCCATCTCTATCCCGATCATTTATCTCATTCACTGAATTCTTAAATCAAGTTACTCAAAGGTCAGCATTCAACCTCACATTTATTAAAATAGTAAATGGTCTCAAGCGAAGTCAGTTTTTCTAGTCCAAGGTATCCCTAGTCCTGCTTTCAAGCTACTGTACAGCATAAGATAAGCAACCTCTTCTCTGTGTGATTGACAGCCTTGGAAACCCAGTGAGTTGGTCCATTGCGAGTCAGTTCCAACTCAATGGGAACCCAATAGTTGGAGTTTTTATTTGAAACTGAAGTTTAGTAATTTGCATGTGAAACCTAACTATAAAACTCTGTCTTCCAATTCAGTTCAGTTCAATACACTTGATCCTAATCCAGAAAACTTGTTTTCCTCTGCATCATACTTGTTTCCTTATATGTCATCTCATTTCATAAAAAAATTATCTGCTTTTTTACTATTTTAGTAATTTCCTCAGGTAAAAATATCATGCTTTACCAACTAGCTCGAGGATTGAACATCGGTGTTTAGAAAAAAATGTGTCTTAGAGTTTGTTGAGTATGTTACTGTGTGTATACATATATTCATATATATTTACTTTATATAATATGCACATTTGTGTTGTTGTTTACCATAGAGTCAGAACTGATCCATAGATGAGCCTCTGGCAGGTTATCAGAAGCAGTTAATTGCACCAGAGGAGATTGCCCATCCTTCTCCCACAGAACAGCTTGTGCCCTCAAACCGCATGTGTTTGTGTTTGCAGCACAGCTTCTAGCCATTGGGTCACCAGAGCTATAACCACTTGGCCAACTGACTGGAAGAGATCTATATTTGTTCCCATTCCAAAGAAGGGTGGCCCAACAGAGTGTGCAAACTACAGAACAGTATCATTGATTTCACATGCAAGCAAGATTCTACTGAAGATTATCCAAAAACGACTGGAACAGTACATCTGCAAAGAGCTGCCAGAAGTCCAGGCTGGGTTTAGAAGGGGTCGTGGTACTAGGGATATTGTAGCTGACGTTAGATGGATCTTAGCTGAAAGCAGGGAATACAAGAAGAATGTCTATCTGTATTTCATTGATTATGCAAAGGCGTTTGACTGTGTGGATCATAACAAACTGTGGCTGACTTTGAGAAGAACGGGAATCCCAGAATTTAATCGTGTTAATGTGAAACCTATACTTGGACCAAGAGGCAGTTGTCAGAACAGAGCAGGGTAACACTGCATAGTTCAAAATTGAGAAGGGTGTACGCCAGGGATGTTTCCTATCTCTATACCTTTTCAACCTATGCAGAGCAGATTATCCAAGAGGCTGGGCTCTATGAGGAGAATTGTGGCTTCAGGATTGGTGGAAGATCTATTGACAATCTGCGTTATGCAGATGATACAACCCTGCTTGCTGAAACTGAGGAGGACGTCATGCACTTGCTGCAGAGGGTCAAGGACTGCAGCCTTCCGTATGGACTGAGGCTCAATGTCAAGAAGACAAAGATTCTTACCACTGGACCAATTG
>NW_006399802.1:17590320-17593667 GCF_000299155.1 Elephantulus edwardii | reverse complement strand
GGTAGAGTGGAGGGACAGCGCAGGAGGGGAAGACCCTCTATGAGGTGGATTGATCCAGTGACTGGGGTAATCGGGATGGGTGTGTCAGAGGCAGTGCGGTTGGCACAGTATAGGGCAGGGCTTAGGGCTGTTGTACATATGGTCGCTATGAGTCGCAAGTGACTCGACAGCACATAACAACAGCAACAACATACAAAAAGTTAAAAGGTCAGAGGTTCAAAGTCACCAGCTGCTCCATGTGAGATGAATGGGTAGACTCCTCCCTCTTAAGGATTTATAGCCTCAGAGCTCCAGGATCTTGGATCCTGTGAGGATAAGAATCACTATGAATTGGAAATGGGCTTCCTTTTCATTTGGCCACTATTCTAAGGAATCTGGGTGGCATAATGCATAACATGTTGGGCTCTTAACTGAAGGTCAGCAGTTTAAATCTCCCTGCCTTTCAACTAGGTGGAGTGACACAGTGACGACCGTAATGGGTTCAAGTGTGTCAGAACTTGTGAGAATGGTGCAGGATAGGACAGGGTTCAAGACCTACTGCCCATAGATTTACTATGAGTGGTACTCTACTTGATGGTACCTAACAACAAAAACAACAACTTCTGTGGAGAAAGCTAAGCAGTCCCCTCTATAAAGAATGACAACCTTGGAAACGCGACGGAAGGTTATTATTAACTGAAACCAGCTAGAGGGCAGTGGGTTAGGTTGGGTTTGGCCATTGTTCTAAACGCAAGTATGAAGTCAAATTAAGAGAACTGTTTCACCAGACATTGTTTTACTCAAAGGCATTTTCATTTACTACTTCTGAATGATGATACATTTTAAGAATTTATACTTCTGAATGATACAGCCATAGAGTGGTCATTTAAATACTATGGAGGATATTACACTGAGTGAAGTATCTCAGTCGCAAAAGGACAAATATTGCATAGGGCCACTGTTGTAAAACGGGACTGACATCAGGGTTGAGTGAAGACAGAGAGAGGGGATAAATAATGTATACTGCATTGAAACAGATGAGGGAGAGAACTGTTTAAGAGGGAAATATGATTAGGTATTGTCGTGCTAGGAGTCCAGAAAGAAGGCTCCATAGCAGAGGGGACTTGTGAGGAGGGCTTATATAACAAGAAAATAATTTTTCTTTCACTTTTCAAAGAGCAGAATGATCTAGGGGTAGTGGTGTTCAGGGAGAAAAGTGCAACAGTGAATGAATGGAAATCCTTTAAAGGCTCTGGAAACTTTCATTAAAATTAATAGTAAAAAAGGGGGAAAACCACTACAAACAAATGATAATTCTTTGGCTTTATGTCTTGGAGAATGTGTATCCTTGGCTCCTTAGAGACAAGGACTGCAAAGCTTTGTCTCACGTACACTGGACATGTTGTTGTTATGCACCATAGAATAGGAACTGCCTCAGAGCAGACCTTCAGAGGCAGTAAATCGCAAAAGAGACTGCCCATCCTTCTCCCATGGAGCAGCTGTTGGATTTGAACTGTGTACTTTGGGATGGCAGTGAAGCTTCTTACCAGTAGGCCAGCAGAGCTGACTTTTGTTACAAGAGGCGATTCCTTGGAAAGGGACACCATGTTTGGAAAGCTGGAGAATCAGTGAAGGGGAGGAAGACTCTCAACACGACGGTTTGACACAGTGTCAGCAGCAATGCCTCAAATGTGCTGCAATGATTAGGACAGAGTAGGAAAGGACAGGGTTCAGATCTGTTGTTCAAATGGGTCACCATAAGTTGTATTTGACTTAACGGTAGTTTAACAACAACATACGTAAAAGTCAATGCTTTTAACTTCATTTCAACTTTTGAGAAGACATGAATTATTTTTGTGCCATAATAGTTAATTGATGTGACATTATGTATAATACAAAGTGACATATATATTGTCTATATAATACCATATATATAAATAAAAGTATGTATATATATGTATTTTTACTATATATATAATTTACAAAAGTTTATTGGGAATGCTAAGAACTTTACGTACACAAATTAGCTATCCATTTTTGGGTAAATTTAGGGTATCTAAAACAAATAATACAGAATAAATTCATGAACTTGAAATCTCTTCTCAATCTCAACCCCTTTGAATTTCTCATGTCTCAGTAAATTTCACTTAAATATATTTGGCTTTTTAAAAGAATTCACAGCTGGGTTGTTGGGGAAGCCAAATATTTGCAGAAAAATTATTAGATACTCTATGTTTTTTCATAGAATCTGAACTGCTGCTGACCTTTTTCTTCATAAAAAAAAAATAACAACCCTTACCATATTGAATCGGAACTGACTCTGCTGGCTCTTCAGCAGGTTTTCAGAGACTATAAATCACAAGGGAGAAAAATTGCTTCGCTTTGGGGGAGCTGGAAGAGCAGCTGGTGGGTTCAAACTGCTTGTCTTTGCGTTAGCAGCACAACTCCTTACTCACTTGGCTATGACGCTAAGCCCAGATTCAGGATGCCAGCCGTCTAGGGAAAAGACCTCTCTCTGTGTCAGTTGTAGAAGGAAGTCCTTGTTTCCTTCAACATCTGGAGGCCTCTGTGTTCCTAGGAGACCTCCAGGTGTTCTAGCGTTGTCTGGTGTCAAAGAGCTTCATCATGTAGGGGCTCTAGTCCAGACAGACTCGCTCCACTCAGGTAACTTGATTTGTGTGTGTGTGTGTGTGTGTGTGTGTGTGTGTGTGTGTGTGTTTGTATGTGTTTAACTATGCCCCATCCCCAGCTGTTTTCACCTTTTATTTTCCTGAGATAAAAGGTACTACTGGGCTCTTCTGGAGACGCTGTGTCGAGGCATTCAAAATGATCCAGTGTCTGATCTACGGTTACAGGCTATTCTACAATACAACCTCTAACAATGAAAGAATTTTTCTTTTGCTTTTGGAGGAGAGGACCAGACTGGGGAGGGCGGGGTGGGCAGGGAGAGGAGTGCAGCAATGAACTAATGGAGGCCCAAAGTCTCTGTTAAATGTACATTAGAAATAATAATTTTAAAATAAAAAATACAAAACCCTAGGCTGTCTAAACCCCTGGTAATAGAATTGTTTACCTTCATACCAAGAAGGTTGGGAACCCACCAGAATCTGCATGTAGTGTGTGCCCAGGCCGACTACGAGAGATGTGTGCTGTGAGACCTACAGTTCTCGCGTGAGGTTGTCAAAGACAAAAACAACAACAAAACATGTTAGCAGAGCTTATGGTGGATGCAAGTGTGCTAAGAGTGTCTGTGACAGGACCAAGCAAGCTTTTCTTATTGAAGAGCAAGGAAGTATTGTGAGAATACTGAAGGCACAGCACAAAGTCAGAAAGCGAAATAAAAAATAACACTTCTTTAAGTAATAATA
>NW_006399802.1:17539971-17588835 GCF_000299155.1 Elephantulus edwardii | reverse complement strand
GTTCTATTTAATTTTTAACAATTTCCAGTTTTCCAACATTCAAGCTACATACATTCAATGTTTCAATTATTAAATGATGTTTGTTATTGTTTTTCCTCATTTCACCTGACTTCCAGTCTGGGCTCTACCACTATGCTACTCTAACTGTCCTCTTTCCTTAGTGCTGATGGGGTTTTCAAAGGCCTGTTTTTTAGGAAGTAGATCTACTTCCTGTCATATGTATGTATTTGGGGGAAGACACATTTCAATCAGCCCTTTTTTGTTTTCATTTGGATTCTGATGACTTGATTTTTATTAACCAGATTTTCTTTATCCCTTTGTGTTTATAGGGTGGATGATAGAGTTTGATATTATTAGATATTTGGTTTCTGTGTGTGTGTCCTGTTGTTTTCACAGTCTGGATTAAGGCTGCTATTCATCAACTCCTGTGCACACCATTTCTTAATTTGAATAACTGTCCCTATGGGTTCATTTCAAAATAACCCATGTCCATGTTTAATAACTAAAGCATGTGTGTGGGTGGAAAAACTCTGTGGCCATAAATTTGAGATTAAGTTCTTCTCTGACCCATTGGTTCTTCTGTGATTTGGCTAGACTGAAATAAATAGTTGAAATGTTATACTCAAGCCAACATTTCCTTCTTTCTAGAGTTTCAGTCTATGAAGCCTAAGTAAATACTTCAAATAAATGAGACTTGCTAAATATGATTGATTTGGGATTACAATATAAATATGAATACTCAGTTACTTCAGAATACTCTTTTCTGTTTTATTTTTTCATTGTTTTAGCACTGAGGGTTTTTGGTAGCTTTTGGGGGTTCATGTTATTATTATGTTATCAAAGCGTACAATGAATACTATTAGAATATTTATAAGGGTTTTCATTTCAGTGTTGCAGGACATGATTTCCTCTAACAATATATTTTTTTACCTAAAATTTATTCATTTGTCCTGCATGCTGGGATTATTACTGGTTAAAATTAAGACATCTGTTTATTTAATCTTTTATTCGCTTACTTCATAGTTCTTTTTGGTCATTAATGTCTATCTGTACTTCATTGACTATGCAAAGGCTTTTGACTCTGTGGATCACAACAAGCTGTGACTGACTCTGAGAAGAATGGGAATCCCAGAACATTTGATTATGCTAATGTGAAATTTATACTTGGACCAAGAGGCATTTTCAGAACAGAGCAAGGAGACACTACATGGTTCAAAATCAAGAAGAGGGTTTGTCAGGGATGTGTTATGTCTCTATACCTTTTCAATCTGTATGCAGAACAGATCATCCGAGAGGCTGGGCTATACGAAGAGGAATGTGGCATCAGGATTGGTGGAAGAATCATCAACAACCTGCGTTATGCAGATGATACAACCCTGCTTGCTGAAACTGAGGAGGACCTGAAGCGCTTGCTGCAGAAGATCAAGGACTACAGCCTCCTATATGGACTAAAGCTCAACATCAAGAAAAGAAGGATTCTCACCACTGGGCCAATTGGCAGCATCAGTATGGATGGTGAAGAGATTGAGATAGTTGACAGTTTAATTTACTTGGCTCCACAGTCAACACTCTTGGTAACAGCAGCCAGGAAATCAAGAGACGAATTGCATTGGGAAAGTCGGCTGTGAGGGACCTCTCAAGAGTACTGAAGAGCAACGAATGATGTCAGACTGGAGACTAAGGTGCACCTGATCCAGTTACGTGCTATGCATCAGAGAGTTGGACAGTGAATAGGGTTGATAGAAAGAGAATTGATGCTTTTGAGCTGTGGTGCTGCAGAAGAGTGTTGAATATACCATGGGCTGCTAGGAGAACAAACAGGTTTGTCCTGGAGAGTGTGAAGCCAGAATGTTCCCTGGAGTCAAGGATTCTGAAGCTTCGCCTGACATATTTTGGACATGTTGCAAGGAGGGACTGGTCCTTGGAGAAGGACATCATGTTTGGCAGAGTGGAGGGGCTGCAAAGGAGAGGAAGACCTTTGATGAGATGGATCGATTCTGTGACTGGAGAGGAAGGAATAAGTGCATTTGAGATGGCTAAGTTGGCACAGGATAGAAGAGCGTATAGAGCTCTTGTACATAGGATCGCTATGAGTCGCAAGCAACTCAATGGCACATAACAACAACAACAACAGGATGAGACTAGAAGATGCAATCCCTGCAATCAAATATTTTATGATCTCACTTAATATATAGACATTCACAAGTGATGTTGTGCTTGTTACTATAGTAACAATACCTATAATTACAATGGATTTGCATAATGAAGCATCACTGTGGGCTCTGATGTAGATTTTTCAGTCTTATGCATAGTGGAAGTTGGAGAAATTTCAAAGATGAAATGAAATTTGATCTGGGTTTTTAAGAACTAGCTCTTGTAGCCCAGTGGTAAGCAGCTGTGCTATAATCCCAAAGGCTTGTGGTTTGAATCCACCAGCTGCTCTGTGGGATAATGGTGGGCAGTCCTCTTCTGTATAATTAACTGCCTCTGAAAACCTGCTGGGGAGCCAGATATTGGTCGGTTCTGACTCAACAGGAAACAACAGTGGAAGTAGATATTTGGGAAATGAGAAAGAGTTTGTGACAACTGCTGGCAAGCAAGCACAATGTATTCCAAACCTCCAAATAGACTGGTGTAGTTAGAATACAGTGTAAGAAGTAGCTGAGAGAAATAGGCAGGAAAGAGAAATAATAGTAAGGGATGTTCTTGTTGTTGTTAGGTGCCGTCAAGTTGAGTAGTGACCCTATAAACAAAAGATCTGAACCCTATTCTATTCTGTGCCATCCTCTCCCTTCTTGACACATATAGAGCCCATTGCGGCAGTCACTGTGTCAGTCCACTTGGTTGAGGGTCTTCCTCTCCTTCACTGACCCTCGGCCTTTCCAAGCATCATGTCCTTCTCCAAGGAATAGCCCCTTCTAGAAACATACCCAAAGTATGTGAGGTGAAATTTTATCTTCCTTGCCTCCAAAGAGCAGTCTGGCTTCACTTTCTCCATGACATATTGGTTTGCTCTTTTGGCAGTCCATGGGATATTCAGTACTCTTCTCCAACCCCATAGCTCAAAAGCATCAGTTCTTCTGTCATCCTTATTAATTGTCCAGTAAGGGATGAGGCTAAATGTATTATTTAGAACCATTGTTATACTCTGGAGTCAAAACCAACTCATAACTAACGCTCTAGCAGGCTTCCAGAGGCTGTAGATGGAATAGAAGGAGATTGCCATCTTTCTCCTGTTGAACAATTGATGGATTCGGACTGCATATACTTACATTGACAGTGTAGCTCTTTACCACTAGGCCACTGATTTTTGTTGTTGTGTACGTACCTTGCCATTGTAACCAACTCATAATTTACCCTCTAATGAGTTTTCAGAGGCAATAAATCACATAGGAGGAGATTGCTCATCTCTCTCCCTCAGAGCATCTGATGGGCTTGAACTGCTGTAGAGTAAACCAGAAAGCTCTCAGATAGCAGGTCAGAAAGGAAACCTGATGGAAGAGCAGCTACACCTGAGCTAAGTCCAAGACAATGAGATTGTTAGGTAGGTAGATGCAGAGGTGAAATGGATAGACATGCATGGATACTAAATGTGATAGACCAGAATGACGGCACCACAGATTAGTCCTGGAGTCAGAGCCAACATTTGGATTTCCTTGGAATTTTTTCCTTATCAAGTCAGTTCGTTATAGCCCATTTCTTTCTGCGTCTTTCAGCTCTCATTTTCATAGAGGTTCTGACTTTCTGAATCCTGGTGACACAAGCACCAATATATCAATGCCTGTTTTCTTATGATATGAGTAATAAATTCTGCATTCCTCTAGGCTTTCAAATAGAGTTTTCATTTCTTGGGTGTAAAGTATCTTTTCCAAGTCGTTCTGTAGACATTTTATGAGGTTTGTGGTTTTTTAATTTTTATCTTAGAATGTGGACCTTCTCATCTGAACCATTACTATTGAATATTGTTCCTTCTAGTACATGCAACTATTTAAATGGAAATTAATTCCATTCAAATGTAATCATAAATTCAGTGCCTTAATTGCAAATGCTCAGGAGCCACATATGACTAATGACTGCTGTGTGGAACAATTTCCATGGCCAGAAAATTCAGTGGGACAGTGCCAATCCGGACCCTCTGTTTTCAAGCATATATGTGGTCCATTTTTTAACTTTTTTTCACTCGTCACTAAGGTGGGTTGTCAGTTCATTTTTATAGTAATAATAGAGAGAAAATGCTATACTCATGCATCCTAACACTCATTTTGTGCAATTCTGAATTGCTTTTTACAAACACTAGGACCAAATCTGTTCATAGGGTTTCATCCAGGGTCCTCAGGCCTGTCTTTAACTGTTTTTGGTCAAACATTCTTCTAGGTTGTATATCCCTGGTGTGTCCACTTGCTGTATAGAGGTAACTCATGGTTGCTGAGAAGCTGAACACTGTGTCACTGATGTATCAAATGTGATAAATGTTTACCTATGGTGGACAGTGTTTGGTGATGCTCCCCATTAAATCAAACTCAGGAGCAGGAGTGGCATCCACTTCTGAAATAGCTTGCCTCTGGAACCCTACGAACCTGGAGAGAGGATGAAAGTTATACAAGTGTTCAGGTCTTTTATTCATAGGGTCGCTATGAGTCACCTAGAACTTGACGGCATTTAACAACAGGATCGAATACACTTTATTCATGAATAAGTCCTGGCTCCTTTGAAAAATTTTCTGGTAAATTGAATGAAAGATGTAGATAAATACAAGAATTAACTATTAAAAACAGGACTAAATCCTAGAAAACATTAATTAACCTGCACTAAGCATAAATGTGAGGGCTCTGGTAGCTTAGTGGCAAAGGGTTGTACTGCCAACCCACAGGCACATGGTTTGAATCCACCAGCTGCTCTGCAGGAAGAAGATGGACAGTCTCCTCCTGTGTGATTTATTACTTCTGAAAATCTACAGGAGGGTCAACTGTGAGTCAGTTCTGACATGATGGTACGTAACAACAATAAATAAAAGACTGGCGCAGAGAAATGAAAAAAGGAAGTGAAAGACTTAAGTTAAAACAAAGCTTACTGAGATGCTGAAGGGAGTAGAAAGCTGTAGACAGGGCAATAAGGTGACCGGTCATACCAAGGAGGTGCTACTTAGCGTAATTGTTTAACATTAACAGGGGAGCCAGTTGCCTGAGGATAAAACTCTGAAGGTAGGAAGAGATAGAATATAAGGATTAATGGAAGTGAATTCACAGAGAGGTGGGAAGAGTTGAGTTGCATTGTGAATATTGTAATTAATGTAAAGCAAAATGTGTATGAATGGTTGAATGAGAAACCAATTTGCTTTGTAATTGTTCCCTCAAATCACAGTAAGAATGGAGAAAAAGAAACCTACATAAGACAAAGGAACTTTGTATGAACATAAACCCAGTGCCATGATTATGAATTAAAAGTAGAAAGGAAAATAACACTGCATAAAAATAATTAAACAGAATAAAAGCTTGAAGACATTCTCACATAATTCACAAGACGGATGGTAGAAAAATCAAGAAAATAGAATGCATGAAGTGCAGAGAAATTGTGAACCAATAGAAGAAAAACTACTATTCTTAAAGAAAGGACTTTAGCAAATAAAAGCAAAAGCTACACAAAACTATAACACTTCTTTGAGATAAAGAATAACTGGTATTCAAATGAAAAGCATTCAGTAAATAACAAGTGAAACAAATGAAGTTTTGGAATTTGAAGGCTGAGGAAAATGTAAGCAATTTAAAGCTCTTAATGTCTTAAGAAGGGAAAAATATATAGGCTATTAAATGGAAACATTGACATAGTACACTAATTTTCTGCTTTTAGAGGACAGTAATGCTGACATATATTTGTTGTTATTGTTGTTATATCTTTTTGAGTCAGAGTCTGTTCATAGCTGGCCTTTCAGAGGGTTTTCAGAAGTCATAATTGCAGGAGAGTTGGTTCTCCTCTTTTTTCTGCTGGGCTGCTTGTTGATTTGAGCCACTTGCCTTTGGGTTGGCAGTGTAAATCCTTACCACTTGTTGTTAGGTGCTGTTGTGTCGAACGTGACTCATAGCGACTTTGTGAACAACAGATCTGCACCTTGTCCTTGTCTGTACCATTTTCACAGTCTACAGCTCACTCAAGCCCGTTGTTGCCGTCACTGTTTCAACCCATTTGGTTGAGGATCTTCCTCTCTCACTGCCCCTCCACTTTTCCAAGCATGAGGTTCCTCTCCAAGGAGTAAACTCTCCTAGCAACATGCCCAAAGAATGTGAGAGGAAACTTCATCTTTGCCTGCAAGGAGCACTTTACCTGCTCCTTCTCCAAGACATACCTGCATATCCTTTTGGCATTCTGTGGGCTCTTTAGCACTGTTCTCCAACACCACAGTTCAAAGGCATCAACTCTTCTGTTATCCTTAGTTACTGTCCAGCTCTCAGATGTATAGTAAAGAATGACTTCATTACTGTTCAATAATTTGGAGAGATCCCTGACGACAGACTTTCCCAGTGCACTACATCTCCTGATCTCCTTACTGTTGGTACCAAAACCAAGTGTATTGATTGTGAAACCAAGTAAGATGAAGTCATCAACAGTCTTAATCTTTTCTGCATCCATCATTATGTTGCCTGTTGGTCCTGTGGTAAAGATTTTTGTTTTCTTGGTGAGATGGAATCTATATTGAAGGCTGCAGTGTTTAACCTTCTGCAGCAAGTGATTTAGGTTCTCTCAGTTTCAGCAAGCAAGGAAATAATGAAACTTATTGATGAGTCTTCCTCCAGTTCTGATGCCATGTTTTCCTTCATGGAGTTCACCTTCTTGAATAATTTTCTCAACATACTACTAGTCCACCATCTAGCCCTCACACAGAATATCGTTTCATAATATCAAGGTCTTTAAAATATGACTTATTAGTGTCACACTTTTGCCATATGCTTTTGAGTTGATCCTGGCTCTTGGAACCTGAATATGCATTATAGCAGAACCATGCACTGTAGTGTTTTTTTTTTTTTTTTTTTTTTTTTGGAGGGGGCACCTGGATGTAGTGTTTTTAAATGACTTATTTTCAAGTCTTTCTTCAGAGATGTCTGTCTGTGAGGGAAGTTCAGGCCACCAACTTCTTGGTTCCTAGTCAAGTGCTTAACCACATCCACCGAGGGACTCAAAACCAAAAAAGTAGAAACTAGTGACTCATATGAAGCTGTGGTGGCACAGTCTCTAGGGAAATTTGCTGCTACCCCAAAGGCCACATTTCTGTGCTAGATCAAACCCAATAAGCAGTTCTGGAGGAGAAAGATATTCCTATCTTTCCTCCATGCATTTTATAGCTTTGAAAATGAAGGGTCAGCTGAGTTCATTCTGACTCAACGGCAATGAGTGAGTAGTGACTTAGTATCTTTGTTGTTGTTGTTAGGTACCATCGAGTTGAGCATGACTCATAACCACCCTATGAACAAAAGACCTGAACCCTATTCTATTCTACACCATCCTCACACTTCCTGACACATAAGAGCCCTTTGCAACAGTCACCATGTCAAGCCACATGGTTGAAGGTCATTCTCGTTTTCACCGGCCCTCCATCCTTCCTGGCATCATGTCCTTCTCCAAGGAGTAGCACCTCCTAGCAACATGTCCTAAGCATGTGAGGCTAAGCCTTATCATTCTTGCCTCCAAAGAGAACTCCAACTGCACCTTCTCCAAGACATAGACTATAGGTCAGACCATCAATTACTCATATTCAGTTCAAATTGAGGGAGAGGAAAATTAAAATAAGTCCACAGGAACCAAGATATGATCTTGGATCAATTCTATCTGAATTTCACGAGCATCTTAAGAATAGATTTGAGGCATCAACCACCAGTGATCAAAGACCAGATGAGTTGTGGGATGATAGCGAGTATATCATCCATGAAGAAAGCAAGAGGTCATTCATTACAAAAGCAGGAGAGAAAGAAAAAATTGTTAGTATCCTTAAGGCTAATTACAATGGATGTTAGCTACTGAGGCCCTACTACAGTTGATGGTATGTGTTTATTCTGTCAATACCATTTTTCAAAACAGCTCCCATGTGGCTTGACTTTGGGGGTTGGGATGCAGACTTGTGTAATGGTGATGGATCTCGGGTGTTAGGACAGCGTTATGCAACCCTGCATTTTTATCATTCTAATGACTATGGTTGGACAGAGGAAGCTTACTTCCCCTGTCAGCTATTTATACAAGCTAATCAGAGGCTTGATGCAATGCAGATGGTGATAACCTTGCACTAGACAGAGTTCGTGTTGAATTTTTCTTTGGCAGCAAAGAGTTTACTTCATTCATTATTCTATATTTCTCTTTCTTAAATAGAAATTCTCTTTCTTAAATGCCTCACACAAGGTAGCAGCTGAGGTAAACTATTTCAGTAACTGTAAAAAAAGGGAAATCAAGTACCGTGCCTGTACCGTAACACATTCCATAAGTTTCATCACAGATCTAATTACTTCTTAAATCTTTGGGATGAAAATTATTTCTCTGTTGGACTGTGTTGTTGTTCAAGAACGGTGAAGCACTAAGATTGGAGATGCAGTAAATTATTTTCAGTAAATCATCCTCCTTTCCTCTATCTTTCCAGGCCATTCCAAATCTGATATTGTGTAATTCTTTGCTTGGACTAGGAGTCCTGGTATTCTTCTTGCTCTTTTTAGCTTACTATATTGTCTTGCCAGGAGATATAAGGATTCCTGTAAACGCTTAGCAGTCTTCTATGAGAAAGGAAGACAAAAATAGAAAATAGAATTCTGTGTCGTTTGTCATGTGTGTAAGAGTTTTGTGTAAAGTGTTTTGTGTCTAAATCCTGACCTGGATGTTATTGACATTCTTCTCTTGGGTGTCTTCAATTTGGCATTGACACAGGATGAGCCTGGTTATAACAGAACGAAAGCCCTCTTGAGCCCGGACATCCTCACAGTCCCTCCTGTGCTTACGTCCATTGTTTAGTCACTGTGTCCAGCTGTCTCCTTGAGGGTCTTCCCCTTCTTCGCTGGCCCTCTCCTGCTTTTCCAAGTATGATGTCTCTTCTCAGGGTCTGGCCACTCCTGACAACATGTTCAGACTTTGTGAGACAAAGTCTCCCCTTTCTCACCTGTAAGGATCGTGCTAACTGTACCTCTTCTAAGATGGAATGTTTTGTTCTTTTGGCGATCCATAGTGCATTCACTGTTCTTCACCAACACCACAATTCAAAAGTATCACTTCTTCATTATTCACTGTCAAGGTTTTACATGCATATGAGGCAATTGAAATACTGTGGCTTCACTCAGGAGCAGCTTAAACTGTTATCCTTGCTTTTTTAGCACTTTAAAAGTTCTTGGCATTATGGCCGTTGTATGGACGAATGCCCATTATAGCATACGATTTGATTTCTTGACAATTTTCAACCTTGGACACCCAGAGGAGTATCATTAGGAGTTGGGAGAGTCTAACCAGCAGTAGGTTTGTTTGGGTTTTTTAGACAAATTATACTCATTAGTGTGAAATAAGATAAAAATTTTTATCATAATATCTATTAACATAAAAAAAGTAGAATCAAAGTGTCATTCTTCTTGCCTACTTCCTGAAAATCATACAGTGTTTTAAGAATTGTTGCTGAGGGAGCTCTGGTGGCCTAGTGGCAAGAAGCTGCATGGCCATCTCGAAGGCACTGAAGAAGGAGGGGCAATCTCCTCCTGTGCCAGTCAGATCTGAGTCGATGGTACACAACAAGAAAACAAAACAAAACAAAACAAAGCAGAAAAAAAATTGAAAGAATTATTGCTGGATAAAATGAAATTATTTCTAAGCATTTGCTAGAAAAAAAAATATCTTGTCACTGACTTACCTACCCATTTTTAATGAAAAGTGTCAAAAGCAAAGTGAATGATAATGATAGAGTCCCTACAGATTTTCTTGTGACTTTACTGTTTAAGGATATAAAACATCTGTCATAGTAAATGGAAAGCTTCTTTAAAAAGTTTCTTGTATCTGTTTCTTGAATAGTGTATAACCTTATAAAACATGATTCACTTGTTCTAAAATAACAAAGCTCAGATTTAACAAAGGATCAGATTTAATGAATCACTGTTTTTCTATACTACAATAGTACACCACCAAAAGCAGCTGATTTTGTGCTAATTCTGGGTGGCCCAAAATAGATGAGCTATTGAATCAATTCTACAATTTTGAATGAGCATTGGGAAAATAAACATTGTAGGCAGCTTAGCCGTCAGTTAGCTCTGATTGAAATGGCATGCTCCATTAAAGTTTGCATCCAGAAGCTATTGGGAAGCTGTTAGGCAGGACTATATTTATACATGCATTTCTTTTGTATGTTTGGAATATATAACCGCTTGCTCTCAGGTGAGCTTGAACTCACAGAGATGCCATATATACCAGAGAAGAGTTGTGTACCAAAGAATTGTCAGTGACTGAGTTGGTGATGGTGGATATTTTGCAAGTAGATGACCAGACTGATTTTTCAAGGTGTCTTTGAGTGGACTTGAATTTCCAACCTTTTTGTCAACAGCTGAGTGTGTTGGCCATTTGTATCACTGAGGGACTTCTCAGATTATGTGTGTGTGTGTGTGATCATGTACACACACGTACACACATGTACTCATATGTATACCAAAAAGCCAAAACTCAAGTCTCATAGTCACCCTCTGTCAGGTTCCTGACGCTGAAAAGCTTAGCCTTAGCCAGATGAAACCTTTTATCTTCTTCCTCTGAACAGATGCTGGATTCGAATATTTTGAATATTCCAAATACATATGTGGGTGAGTATGTTCATACGTTTACCTGCAAGTAGATACCTAGGCCTCAGATCATACTTTGTTCACATTTGGAAAGTCTGACAATCAATAAATAATAGTTTACTAGTAAATGAGGTTATTAACTAAAAAATAGTTTACCAGGAGATGATATTGTTAAGAAATTCACTCCACAAACATGTGTGGCCCTTCATTAGCAAATTAGATACCAGTAAAATGCTACCAGTAGTATGTTTTCAATGATTTTGATGTTTATTATGGTTGTATTAGACACCATGAGGGGCTGTATGCAGGCTATCTATGCTGATTTCCTTGCCCCTCCCTTGTCAATGATTCCTAACCCCAATCCTGTGAACTACTGATGTCGTTCACATGCAAGGAGAAGTGCTGATAGGCAATAAAATAAAAACCTCATGCTTTCTTTCTTTACAGCAAATTCTTCGTCATTCTAGAGAAAACTCAACAAAAGTCATATTTCTCATTACTGATGGCTATTCCAATGGGGGAGATCCTAGACCGATCGCAGCATCACTGCGGGATTTTGGAGTGGAGATCTTCACTTTTGGCATCTGGCAAGGAAACATCCGGGAGCTGAATGACATGGCTTCCCCTCCAAAGGAGGAACACTGTTACCTACTCCACAGCTTTGCAGAATTTGAGGCTTTAGCTCGCCGGGCACTGCATGAAGGTAATGGACTCCTGGTGGCATAACAAATGTGCCTTGAAATGGGGTTACCTTTGCTCCTCCTGCCTGAAACCCCATGGAGAGTCCAACCAAATGTTCATGAAGACTTAGATGAGCGTGATAAACATTTATCCTTGTGAGATGAGCTGAGTTTCAGGAATAGAGATGACATTTTGACCTCACAATGAGGTACTGGTTTTACTGCTTTTAACAGCTGTGATATACTGTCATTAAAAGCCCCATACATTCCCACCTGGAACTATTAGAATCAATGGAATGAATTTAGGTGTGTTTCAAGGCCACACAGAGAGTGGGAAGCCCTGATTTAGAGCTCATTTACAGTGAGCTGGACAGATGAAGTAAACATTCAGAGGCATGCGTAGAGAATCTCACTGGAACATTTCCAGAAATACACATGATGATACAGGGACAATAATTACTTGACATATGCTTCTTGATTTGGCAATTTGAAGATGTCTTATTTCCCCCTTTCTGGCTATCACTTTTGAATCACCCAAACTTAAAAATTGGGTCTGTTCTGATTTTGCTTCATCAGCCATGACTGAACTAATCTGAGCCAGCTGTAATCTGTTGATTTGAGTTCTTTGTCAACCATTTATGAGGATGTTAAACTACCTTCTCTTATGTGGATGGTGATCCAGAGGAAAACACAAACTGGGAGAAGACGTAAGATCTAGACTCAAACTAAAGTGATGTTGCCAGTTAGACTTGATCCTTGCATGCACAAGTTCAAGTTGATGGTATTTCTTTGCAGCATGGGGTTGATTAGAGATGCTTATAACCAGCAGGTCAAGCCGAATCTAGTTCCAAGAAAAGAGTATAGAACAGACTCTCAGCCAGTGGCCTATTCTATACAAAAAGGATTTACCTCAGCAAAGTTAATGGAGGTTAATGGAGTTAGTGAAGTGGGCAAGGATTTAGGGTGGGACTTAGAAGTAGCCAGAAAATTGATTTTTTGAAAGTAGTGTAAATTTTAGATTGCAGAGATGATGATATTGGCTCAGGATAGGGCATGGTTCAGAGGTGTTGTACATAGGGTGCTATGAGTTGCAGATGATTCAGTGGCACATAATAACAACAACACGGTTTAATGAGGTCAAGTTTTTTGTTACGGTTTTAAGTTTGAATCTCAGTTCTACCTGAGTCACAGTGAGTTTTGTCCAGGGCTTTAGGGTTTGTTTGTTTTGGCTTTAACAAACAAATCAGTTTAATTTTCTTATGTTTTCGCTCTGGTGGCCTAGTGAGTAAAGAGTTGTGCTGCCAACCCAAAAGCAGAGGGTTTAAATCTATCAGCTGCTGTTTGGGAGGGAGACAGGCAAACTCCTCACATGGGATTTACTGACTGTGAAGCCCCGCTAGAGGGTTAGATAAGAGTCTTTTCTGACTAGACAGTACATAGCAACATTTTAGGAGACCAGAAGTACAGATTCAAGGTGTCAATTTTAGGCAAAGACGCCCTCCCTCGGTCATTTCTGGAGTAAGGTCCTTTATTTTTCAGCATCCTTGGAGTTCTCCATGAATGTCAAGGAGTTTCCTTAAATAGAGACTTGAATCCAGAAGTACACACTCCACTCCTGGCAGGTCTTTCATGGAAGTACTGTGGTCTCTTTAGCTCATTTTCCTCTCCTTTTAACTCTAGTGAGGTAAAGTTTTATAGTCCACACCATAGGACACTCCCTTAGATAGAGGAGGGCTGTAATGGGATTAAGTGATGTTGTTGTTATGTGCCCCAAAATTTGTGTATGTAATAATAAAAAGTGAAAACTATATAATGATCACCTGTGATCCACGATCAACACTCTTGGCACCAGCAACCAGGAAATTAAAAGACATATTGTGCTGAGAAAGTCTGTTGTTAGAGACCTCTCCAAACTACTGAAGAGCAATGATGCCAGTCTGGATACAAAGGTGTGCCTGATACAGGCTGTGGTCTTTGCAATTACTTGCTATGCATCAGAGAGATGGACATGACTAGGGAGGATGAAAGGAGAATTGATACTTTTGAGCTGTGGTGCTAGAGAAGGGTATTGAATATACCATGGACTGCTAAGAAAATGAACAGGTTCATCCTAGAGAGGGTTAAGCCAGGCTGTTCCTTGCAGGCAAGGATTCTGAGGATCTGACATACTTTGGACATGTTGCAAGGAGGGACCAGTCCTAGGAGAGGGACGTCATGCTTGGGAGGGTGGAGGGTCAGCCCAGGAGAGCAAGATCCTCTTCAGGGTATTTGGGGTAGGTGTGTCAGAGACAGTGAGGTTGGCACAGGGTTTAGGGCTGTAGTACAAAGGGTTGGTGATGAGTCGCAGGCAACTTGACAGCATATAACAACAAACAACATGATCTGATAAACCAAATATTTCTACAAATAATTGTAAAAGAATAAAAGTAGAGATGGATTGATACAGTAACTAGGGCAGTGGGGGTAGATGAGACTGACTCAGGACAGAGCAGGCTTCAGAGCTGTTGTACATGGGGTCGCTATGGGTCACAGGTGGGATGTGCTGTGCAGATCTTTTCTAGAGATCAAAGGTCAGAGAAAGCAGAGCAGCCTCAGTCTCAGTAAAGTCAAAATCTCTTGGATCTCAAGGTGTAGAGCATGGATTCTGGGGTTTCTAAGGCTAGAGTTACAGCCTCTTTCTTGCTCCAGCAGATGTGACAAAAAGCTCCTTAGCACTACCAATCAATGCTCAGACACATCCCACTCCTCTAATAAGTCTTTGGGCCAGAGCTTTGGATAAATTCATCCTGGTTCCTTTCATGGCCAACAAAGTAATACAATAACAGACCTGAATTTTCAAAATGTGGGTAAACTGGATCACTAACCAGAATGGGGAAATATTATGAGTGGAAGCCCTGCTAGAAAGCTAATATCCCTCTTAGAAAACAAGGGCAGCTTGAACAATGCATAACAAGCAAGTGTCTTGACTGCCTGAGTAAAAACAGCAGTGCCTGCTTAAGGATGGCTGCTGTGCTGTTTTGAGTGTATGTTGCTTCCACGTCCTGGCAATAATCCATGCTCAGGCTCCTGAAAGGGCACACCATGCTTTCTAGGAATCTCCCATCTTTACAGTTTAAACCGACCATTTTCCCATTTCTGGCTACCATTCTGGATCATCTAAATTTTAATTGTTTCTATTCTCCTTTTGCTTTGTCAGCTATGGACATGTAGTTTAATTTTTGGATGTCTTGGGCCTCATGTTGATTTCTTGTTGCTGTTTTTGTTTGCCATCAAGTCAGAACTGACTCATGGCTGACCCTCCAGTGGGTTTTCAGAGGCAGTAAATCACATGGGAGGAGGCTGACCATCCTTCTCCTGCAGAGCAGCTGTTGTATTTGAACTACCTGCCTTCAGGATTGCAGTGCGGCTTCTTACCACTAGGCCACCAAGTCTCTCCCTCATAGGAACAAAAAATAGTTCCTGCTTTGTTACATTGCTGTAAGGACTAAATCAATTAGTACATATAAAAAGATTAGACTAGTAATTGGCAGTTTTATTTAAGCCCTCATCTACCACTGACTTTACCTTACATCACTAACCTTCCATTTCTTCTGATCCTCAAATGGAGAGTGTAGTAGTTACGAATCAAAAATCAAAACCCACTGACCTCAAGTCTATTTTGACAGAGTAAAACTGTCTCAGTTAGTAGCCTGTCACTTTAACTGTGTGTCACTGAGTCTAACTAAAACAAAGTAAAATATTACTTATATTACACTAGTATATCAACTATTGTTTCTAGCATGTGACAGAAATTCAACTAAATGGGAAACAGAATGGTGGTGTTTGATGATTTGAGGTATTATTAGATAGGATTCTAGGGCTACAGATGTTGTTATAGGTGTTGTGAAGGATTAAGTTCCATTCTTGTCAGTTCTCTGCTGCTTTGAAGAGAGATGATCCAGAACCTCAATGGAACAGAGCCTTTGAAGAAAGCATTTTGGTTACCATAACTCAATAGGGTATTGGGAGACACCACTTTTATTACAGTAAATTAATATCTAACGTGTATGTGCTTTTGGCTGAATGTCTACACTTGATAAGGGGAAACACTGTCTTTATTGAAAAGACATGATCAGTTAAAAGGAAGGGAGCCTCATTTCCCTTGCCTTTATGTTTTGTAACTTTCAGTTTGAATGGATCCATCCTTGGTTTCAAGATTGTCCCATGCTTCTGACCATTCTTGATAGACATAAGATAAGGAATCCCAATTTTCTCCAAATGTATCTAGTCCACTCCTCTGTCTCCCAGACCTGAATGGTAGTGTTCTAGTCCTGGTTCAGTTTTTGTTTTGCCCTCATTTTCTCCACTGAGGAACTCTGGTGACGTAGTCAGTAGGGAGTTGTGCTGCTAATCCAAAGGCGGAACCTGGTGGTTCAGATCCACCAGCGATACTTGGGAAGAAGATGAGCCATCTCCTCCCAGTGTGACTTCCTGCTTCTGAAAACCCACTGAAGGGTGAGAGAGGAGTCGATTCTTTCTCACCAGCAGTTATGAATTAGTGAACTTGCTCCATTACCAAGTAAACCTGAGAGCCATGCCTCTGAGCTCAGTGCTGGGCATTCAGTTGCAGTGCATGCTCTGTTGGATAAGCAGTAATAGAGTGCCTGGATTTTCTGGTCACTTTCCCTGTGGGCTGGAATCTCCCCAGTATTTTGCCTTTATCTAGTGTTCAGAAAGTCAAGGACTGCAGTCTTCAATATGGATTGAAGCTCAATATCAAGAAAACAAAGATTCTTACCACTGGGCCAATTGGCAGCATCAGTATGGATGGTGAAGAGATTGAGATAGTTAACAGTTTTCGTTTACTTGGTTCCACAGTCAACACTCTTGGTAACAGCAGCCAGGAAATCAGGAGACGAATTGCATTGGGAAAGTCAGCTGTGAGGGACCTCTCAAGAGTACTGAAGTGCAATGATGTCAGGCTGGAGACTAAGGTGCGCCTGATCTTTGCAGTTACGTGCTGTGCATCAGAGAGTTGGACAGTGAATAGGGATGGTAGAAAGAGAATTGATGCCTCTAAGCTGTTGTGCTGGAGAAGAGTGTTGAATATACCATGGACTGCTAGGAGAACAAACAGGTTTGTCCTGAAGAAGGTGAAAGCCAGAATGTTCCCTGGAGTCAAGGATTCTGAAGCTTCATCTGACATACTTTGGGCATGTTGCAAGGAGGGACTGGTCCTTGGAGAGGGACATCATGTTTGGCAGAGTGAAGGGGCGGCAAAGGAGAGGAAGACCCTTGATGAGATGGATCGATTCTGTGAGTGGAGTGGTGGGAATGAATGTGTTTGAGACAGCGAGGTTGGCACAGTATAGAACGGCGTTTAGGGCTCTTGTAGATAGGGTCGCTATGAGTCGCAAGTGACTTGATGGCACATAACAACAACAACAAGTGTTCAGAGCCATAACGTACAGGGACAGATGTTCCAGGAGTTGAGACCATCATTAATGTCCTTCAGAAGTATTCACCTGCACCCCTTGTGCCTTACTGAGTCTTACACAAATCATTCAGTTCTTCCATGGGTCTGCGAATA
The DNA here is from genome assembly GCF_000299155.1 of Elephantulus edwardii. Lineage (NCBI taxonomy): Eukaryota > Metazoa > Chordata > Mammalia > Macroscelidea > Macroscelididae > Elephantulus > Elephantulus edwardii. The sequence continues at coordinate 17,571,811 of NW_006399802.1, read as the reverse complement.
TGTTCAGCCAAACCTCATGGATCCAGCACTAGAACTAAGTTCACCTTGAACCCTTTCAACAAAATAAATGCACTTACCATTTGCCAGATTCTGGGCCATACATTTTGGGTCAGCTTGACTAAGGATTACAGAAGAAGAATTGATGCTTTTGAATTGTGGTGCTGGAGAAGAGTCTTGAACTTACCATGAACCAGCAAAAAAACAAATAGATCTGTCTTGGAGAAGGTGAAACCAAGTTTCTCTTTGGAGGCTAGGATTTTGAAGATCCATCTCACATACTTTTGGCAAGTGGCCAGGAGGGACCGGTCCTTGGAGAAGGACATCATGCTCGAAACGGTGGAGGGACAGAGCAGGAGAGGAAGACCCCGAATGAGATAGATTGATACAGTAAATGGGGCAAGGGGGATTGGTGTGTTGGAATGAGTGAGACTGGCTCAGGGCAGGGTGTGGTTCAGAGCTGCTGTATTAGGGTCACTGTGGGTCACAAGCTACTCAATGGCATATAACAACATATTGAACCTGAGGAACTTGGTAGTGCTGTGACTATGACATTCAGCTGCTATCCAAAAGGCGAAAGTCTGTTGTCATAAAGTTTTATAGCCATGATAATCCTCTGGAGCAGTTCTGCTCTTCTTAGTGGGCCACAGTCAGTCAGAATTTACTCTAGGGCAGTGGGTTTGGGTTTTTTGTTGTTGTTTATATGGAACCTTTCCTTGCCCTGTTAAGGTAAGGATATTTCTGAATATCTCTGCATAAATTGTTCAGTTCCCAGCATGCCTCTCTTCTCAGCCTAACTCCAGTAAACAGAACAGTCTCTATTTAACTAACACGTGATAATTTATTTAAAATCAGAAAATAAAATGGATCGTGATTCTGTCATTTCATTTCTCTGGTGCTATTATTTTAAAAGTCTGTAAACATAGCACTACACACAGAGTATTATGTATTCGTAAGTCAGTAGCTGATGGTCAACACCCTTTCACAGCAGTCAGGGTTGTGGTTTTAGTTCTAATTTGAACAAGCATTTTGGAGATCTGGCTGGGCTGGCTGACCTCACTCCGAGGCAGTGAAACAGTGCTGGTGCGGAGGCCAGGGGAGTGACCTGGGACCTGACTGCATTACTTCCTGCTGCATCTGGAGAGTCCTTGCTGAAGTATTTCATTTCTGCCTGACCCTGCATGGCCCCGAGAAATTAGGGTGAAGTCCCAGACTGAAGCGCTTTAACTGGCTGAAACTAATTCACAGACTGCGCTAGTGCAAATCATACACATTCATACTTGGGTGGGGATGGGGAGCAGTTGGGAATTAGATGGATGTGAAAAGATATTTTCTCCATCCCATGTCTAGATTTGGGAGACCAGACAGTGTTAACATTCAGCTGCTCATTAATTTTTTTTTCATTGCTCTCTGTTGTATGTCATTGGTAGATCTGCCTTCTGGGAGCTTTATTCAAGAGGATATGTCCCATTGCTCATATCTCTGTGAAGCCGGCAAAGATTGCTGTGACCAAATGGCAAGCTGCAAATGTGGGACACACACAGGTCAATTTGAGTGCATCTGTGAAAAGGGGTATTACGGAAAAGGACTGCAATATGAATGTACAGGTGAGTCTCCAATCTGTATGTAAATGTAATTGTGTCATTTATGTCTTGCTGTGTAACAAATGACCCCTGCATTCAATGGTTTCAAACAAGTTTATTATTGTTCATGAGTCTGTGACTCGGCTGGGCAGCCCTTTTGTCTGAATTGTAAAGGCCCACGAACTTGCAGCCAGCTTTGGATTTTGAGTTGAGTATGCTGGATTGGTTGCTCTTCTGAGTTTACTTGGCTTCTCTTGCAAGTTTACAATTACAGTTCTTACAATTACAGCTGCCTGTAATCTGGTCTAAATTAGCTTTGCCTTGGGCAACTGAACTGTCCTCTGTGTGGCTTCTCATCTTCCATCAGGTTTATGAGGACTTATTCACGTGGTGGCAACTGTGATCCAACAGGAAGAATGCGAGCTTATAAATGCAGGTTCAGAACAGAAAGGAGAAAGATACGGAGACTCCTTTCTAATCAATCTGACAGATTTGCCAAATCTACCCTCTCACACTTCTTGCTGATAGCTGTTGTTAGTTGGCCACGACTCATGGAAACAGGACAAGACACTGTCCAGTCTTGCTCCATCCTCATGACGGCCATTGAAGATCAGATTGTGGTCTTCTGTAGAGTTTTCACTGGTTGAGATCTTTGTTGGTAAATTCCACTGAAACCTGTCCAGCATCATAGAAACTTCCAGTGGCACAGCCAGGTGGTGGCTTGTCTGGAGGCAGGTGTGATGGGTGAGAATTGAACCCAAGTCCCTTACATGGAGGAGTAAGGTCTAGCCCTGATTCACCAAAGCCCTCTCTCAAGCCAAAGTAGGCCCTACTCTCCCTGTGAAATTAAAGCCAGTGGATTTCCAGAACCCAAGCCATATGTGGTTTATGAGATCACAAAAAGTACACCATTCATTTGATTGTCTTTGGACTCTCAAAAGTCTCCACAAAGGAGCCACAAAAAGTTCTCTAAGCCTCGTCATGATTTTCCCTTAATGACCTTTGCGTCTTTGCTCCGGAAGTTCCAGAGGAGGGATATTGGTGCATTTTCTTTTTCATTATTTTATTGGAAAAGGAAGACTAACTCTTTAGAATCCTTGTGGTCTGCATTATCATTTAGGACAGGCCTAATATTTACAAGTAGAATGTAGCTTTCCTGTGTTTGGCAGCATTTTTCTAGCTCATTTGTTGTTTTTACCTAAAAAGCAACATGTTTTTCATATTCACAGCTCTTCTGTGATTCTCTGTTTTGGGTAATTGCATCCCCATGGAAATTAACACTTAATTGGAAAATCTAGCAGCAGTAGGTTTATTTTATGCTGTACCATGTGGTCTTGTATTGGTTGTTTGTCATAAGCGTTACTTTGAGCTGACAGCTGTAGGTAAGCCTGCTTACCTAGGCACTGAAAGGTGCCTCTTTCTGTCTCTCATGCTTTCTGTCCCTCCTGTCTCCTCTTCCTTCTGAGATATTTCCCCTTGTGTATTCTTTCTCTCTTGTTTTCTTCTTGGTCCTCACCTCCCTTCCCCCACTGGGCTCTGATCCCAGCTGACAGACACAACCCTTCCTGGGTCTGACCATCCATGCTCACCCAGCAGAAGCACTCTGTTCTTGGCTGAGCTCCTGCCTCGCCAGCAGGCTTTCTCACTTATGCAGAAAAGGGCGGGTGGGGAATCAGTCCAACTGCCTTGGAGTTGGCAAAATGCCTCTCCTTGTTTCCCCCTCGCCTTGACTCTTCCCACAGTCTCATCAGCAGCCCAGCTTGGCGCTCTCCCCTGCACCCCCTCCCTCACACCTCCATCCTGACCCTCCAAGCACAGGCAGAAGCTCTCCATTTCTTTGCTCCACGCTGTAGTCAGCATGTCTGGTTCCCATGTGGTCTTAGACTGAGCTGTTCCTTGCCAGTAACCCACTGCCATGTGGCAGCCCACAGCCTCAGCCACACTGTGCTGTGCCCCCACTGCTCCATGCCACTATTAATCTTGCATCTCAGGGGATAAGCTGAGGGAAGAAAGAGTAGTTCACAGTCCCACTGTTTCCATTTACGCAAACTACCGTGGCTGTTACAGGAAGTACATTCTCCAGACCAGAAGGCACAGCAGTGGATGAAATGTGCAAGGTTGAATGTGCCTGTCCTTTGAGCACTGTTGGAGGAAAAGAGGACCTTTTGATGCTGGTTCTCCCCAGGAACATCAAGCACAAAAGGGCTAGTTTGTTTATCTGTCCCATCCCTTAAATTGGCAAATTGACATTTAATTCTTAAACACAGATTTAAATTAGATGTAGTTCCAGCAATGCAAGTGTTTAGGTTGTTATTTTCATTATTTGTGTCTGAGACAATAGGAAAAATAGCATTGATGTGCATGTGTGCACTGTGACTGAGTACTTGACTAGTCAACTATCATTGACTTCTCTAGCTTAATGACCTAATGCTAAGAGGAAAATAGGGTTGTCGGTTAGGTTTGTCCTAGAGAAGGTTAAACCAGGCTGCTCCTTGGAGGCAAGGATTCTGAAGCTTTGTCTGACATTCTTTGGACATGTTGCAAGGAGGGACCAATCCTTAGAAAGGGATGTCATGCTTGGTCGGGTAAAGGGACAGAGCAAGTGAGGAAGATCCTCTGGGAGGTGGATTGATTCAGTGACTAGGATAATAGTGTAGGTGTGTCGGAGACAGTGAGATTGGCACCGGACAGAGCAGGGTTTAGTGTTCTTGTATATAAGGTCACTATGAGTCACAGGTGATTTCATGGTATATAACAACAACAAGAGGAAAATGGATAAATTAATATTTTTATGATACAAAAGGTTCATTACCAGACTCTTTTTGTCCAAAAATCAACAAAGAAAGAACTTTAGATAATCTACAACTGAAAACCTGGAGAGATTCAATGGTGAGTAAACTTCCTTGGAATTTGCAATATAACCACACAAATGAATGTGTATTTACAGACTGTGATATATGTGCTATGGAAATGGTACATGGTATGGTACCCAGAGAAAACCAAACTAAGATGCTGATATTGTTAGGTGCCATTAACGCTACTCTGACTCATAGTGACCCTGTGACCAATAGGTCTGAACATTGCCCTGTCTTACACCACCCTCGCAATCTATGATACACTCAAGTCCATTTTTACAGTAATTGCATTGATCCTGTTTTTGGAGGACCTTCCTCTCTTTCTCTGATCTTCACCTTTCCCAGCATAATGCATTTTTCCAAGGACTTGCCCCTCCTAATATGTAATATGTAAATATGTAAAACAAAGTTTCACCGTCTTTGCCTCCAAAGTGCACTTTCTCCAAGACATTTGTTCTTTGGCAGTCCATGGGATATTCATTACTCCAACACCACAGTTCAGAGACGTTGATTCTTCTGTCATCCTTATTCACTGTCCAACATTCAGATGCATAGGAATCAATGGAAAATACCCTGGGTCTGACCAGGCACACTTTAGTCTTGACTCCAGCTATGTTATTGCTCCAGGAGGGGATGCTAGTTTTCATTCTGAAAGTTTGGAATTCTGAGTATTTATCCTCGCTAAAGAAGCAATGCCTTTGAAAAGCAAATCATTTCTTTTTAAAGCCAAGAGGAATCTTAGAGATTGTCTGTTCTATGTAAAAGGAAATTGAGGCCTAAGGAAAGAGTAATATTTTGAAGAACGTAAGATGGCGACCCAGGACCCTTTTCTTTGAGTCTTCTGTTATTAAGATTTGAAACCACTTCTTTTTCTTGGTTTTTTTTTTCTTTCTTTTTTAAATACTGGTTTATTTACAAAGTTCAAATACATTGTTTTTTCACCAGATCATTTTCATTTCCTTCACCCCCACTCTTACCCTTCAAATGACCCTATCAGTAACTCCCCGATCCTCACCCCTCTGCTTCCACATTCTCCCCCTCCCTTGAATCCTCATATTCATTCTACAATAATGGCTTTATGCCGTTTTTATCCTAATGGGGCTGAGTTAGTTCACTCAGCTTAATGCTCTCCAGTCTCTCTCAAGTTAGGTACTCATTTACAAAAATTTATAAAAATTTGCTCCTGTGTACTCTGTAGTACTCTATTGTGTGAATGTACCATAATTTCTCAATCCATTCGTTTGTGGTTGGACATCTGGCTGTTTCTGTGTTCTTGTGATGGTGAATAACGCTGCTATGAACGTTCATCTACACATCTCTGTTTGTGCCTCAGTTCTCATTTTTTCGGGGTGTATTTCAAGCAGTGGAATAGCTGGGTCATATGGAATATCTGTATTCAGCTTTCTGAGGAAGTGCCAGATTGCCTATTTTTCCTTTTTAAAAGTAATTCCTTATACATACTGCTTTCTAGATGCCATAGACACCAAACTGTGCTCAAAATTGTATTTAAAATTACAAAATGATCAGACTAGAATCTAATCTGTAAGCTACAAACTGTGTATCTTTAGACATACATGGTTTGGTTGTTAGTTTCTTCTGTAAAATAGGCTTACACACACACTCACACACACACACACACACACACACTCCTTTCAAGCTGCAACCAAAGTCTCTTATCCTTTTCCCTCTTTTCTTTTTATTCTTCATTGTACTTTGGGGAATCATGAACAGAGGTCAGAACATTCATATATCAGTACTTCTCTCTCATCATAAATCAATGCTTTATAAAACTCAAGATATTTAAAAAATACATAATTGACTTTCATTTTCTGTAAATATCTTGGGAACTCAGAAACCCAGTCACAGAGTTCTAATACTACTATTAATTATTTGACTAAAATAATTGATAAAATGTCTTTTCCGAATTCTTAGTAGTCAAGTAAAAAAGCAGTAGTAGGCCTAAGCAAAACTCTGCAGGCTACTGAAGAAAGTGTTCCTTTCATTCCCCGCTCTGCCACTAGTGTTACTTTATTTACCCTGCACCTTCGACATAGTCACTAGGACGACAATGGTGATGAGGATGATAATTTTTAAAAAAATAAATAAGTCTTGCTAGTTTTGTTCGATGCCATCAAGTCAACTCATAGTGACCCTATGAACAACAGATCTGAACCTTGCCCTGTCCTGTGCCATCCTCATAACATTTGCCATGGTCAAAGCCACTAGCTGCAGTCACTGTGTCAATCCATCTCTTTGATTGTCTTCCTCTTCTGTTCCTCCACCTTTCCCAGCATGACGCCTTTTGCCAAAAACTGACAGACCCCTTCTGACAATATGCACTCATTGCACTTCCTTCTGGACAGTCTGTTTGTGCTTTTAGCAGTCCATGGGATATTTAGCACTCTTCTACGACAATGGTCTGTCCGTTTGCTGTCCAGAGATAAATCATGGTTGCCGTGATGTGACACAGATGAGTCAAATGTGATAATGGTTGCCCATGGTGGACAGTATTTGGTGAAGCTCCCTGATTAAAACAAGCTTGGAAGCAGGAGTGGCATCCACTTCTGAAATAGCTTGCCTCTGGAAACCCTATGAACCTGGAAAAAGGATGAAAGTTATACAAGTACTCAGGTCTTTTGTTCATACCTCATACCTGGAAAATATTCTCATTCATTCTCTCTCTCTCTCTCTCTCTCTCTCTGTGTATATATATATATATATATTTTCACAAATTTGCATGCCTTATTGCTTATGGGTCATGCTAGTCTTCTCTGTACTGTTCTAATTTTAGTATATGTGCTGCCAAAGAGAATATAGATAAATAGATACGGATATATAGAGATGTAAACAGTAATCCAGTTAAAGTGTACGGTTGATTTAGTAGATTGGTCATTTTAAGATAACTAGACCATCAAATCAGTTGTGGATAATAATGCATGTTGTAACTCCAAGCAGCTGCAGCTGTTCTGAGTCTCCCCTGATGGGATCTAAGGGACAATAGGCATCCTAAGGACACTACTCTGTTGCAGAGTTGGTTTCATTTCAGTGAGTCTGGAATGATTAGCAAGTTGAAAATTATAACTGGACGAAAACCAAGAATGAGTGCTAGCTAACCTGAGTCAAGACTCCAGCTACATTATAGATAGATAGATAGATAGATAGATAGATAGATAGATAGATAGATAGATAGATCTCTATCTCTATCTCTGTCTCTATCTTCTTGGTATTAGATGCCATCATATCACCTCCAACTTGTGTTGTTGTTGCTGTTAGTAGGTGACATTGTGCCAACTATAACTCATAATAATCCTATGAGCAATAGATCGGAACATCACTCTATTCCATGCATTGTAACCAGAGCCATCATGCATTGTTGTAGTCCTGGTTTTAATTCATCTTGTTGTAGGTCTTCCTCTTTCACCAACCCTTACGTGCAACACATTGAAACCTTGCCTGTTCCCCTACCATCCTTGCAATCAGTCTGCAGTGACTGCGGTGATCCTTATGCCCATTGTTGCACCAATTTCAATCCCTCTCTTTAAGGGTCTGATTATACATGTAAATGTTTGTAAACAACCCTATCCTGACTCTGCCTCCCACAAACATATTTTTCTGTCTAAAAAAAGTTGTATCACTCCTTTGAAAAGAGAAAGTTGAAAAAACTCTAGAAATGCTTGAATAGAAACCAAAACATTTTGTAATCTTAATTTCTGAACAAGCACTTAGTTAGTGTTTTGTGTGTGTTTTCTGTTTTTTGTTTTGTTTTTTTTTAAATCCTCCAACAATGACTAATAATGGGATTTGTAAGGTTTTAGGAATTTGTGAAATGCATTTTTATTTGCTTTTTATAAGGAGACATTGCTAGCATATTGAGCCTGGTTCCTATCAATTTAATGATGGGTAACTGTTGCCTTGATCAGGCTGATTCGTCCAGTTTTCTATTGAGTATTTAGCACTGATAGTGCATTTTTCTAGGGAGCTCTGGTAGCTTAGTGGTATGGAGTTGTGCTGCTAACCCAGAAGCATGCAGTTCAAATCTACCATCAGCTCCAAGAGAAAGATAGGCATTCTCCTCCTATGAAATTTATAGCCTCTGAAAACCTTGACTGTCGTAGTGTGAGGGAAATGGTTATCTGATTATGGTTTTGATTTACATCTCTCTGACGGCTAAGGACATAGAGCATCTTTACATGTATTCAGTGTCTACTTGAATCTTGTCTTTAATGAAATGTCTATTTAAGTCTTTTGTCTATTTTATTATCTGATTATTTGCCCTTTTAGTTAAATTGTCAAAGTTTTATATGTATTTTGCTTATTCAATTTTTGCCAGATATACTATTTCTGAAGATATTCTTCCACGTACCTGGATTTCTTATTTATTTGGTGAAGTTTTTTGATGGCTAAAAACCCCTTTTCATTTTTAGGAAGCCTTATTTTTTTGTCTTTTGCTGTTTGCTGCTTTTGATATTAAATAATCTCTTGTTGAAAGCTTAGCCTGACAGTGTTGCCCCAAACGAGGAATTTTTTTTGTTTTGTTTTCACATTTAAGTCCTTAGTCCATTTCGAATTTGATTGGTATGTAGTGTGAGGCATGGATCCTGTTTCATTTTTCTAATGCAGAAATCCAATTTTCCCAGCACTATTTACTGAAAAGATTTTCTTTTCCCATTAAGTGGATTTTATACCTCTGCCCTTGTTGATTTTTAAGTAGTCATTTAAGATTTTTCTTTACAGTTTCAAAAGATGATATTTCTAGAATAGTTTATTCATTTCCTGAGGTTGCTGTAATAAAATATCATTAAATGGGTAGCTTATGAGAACAGAAATATACTGTCTAACAGTTCTGAAGGCTCGTAATCTAAATTCAGGGTGTTGACTGGTCTGTGTTCTCTCTGAAGGCTCTAGAAAGAGGTGATTTTTGTCTTTCCCAGCTTGTAGTAGTAGCTCAGGCAATTATTTCTCTGTGTCTCCTTTTTAATAAATAAGGACACCAGTCAGATTAGGTTAGAATCTACTTTGATATAACTTCGTGTTTAACTTAATAACATCTTCTAAGGTGTTATTTAACTAATACCTGTTTCCAAACGAGGTCACACAGAACTTCAACTTATCTTTAGGGCAAAGGGAGGCAAAATTCAACCCATAACAATATTTTAAAATGAAGCTATTGATTTAATTGTATGTCACAGACAGTTAAGTTTTCAGTTACTAACTAAAAAGCTAGTACTTTAATCCACCCAGTGGGATCTTGGGAAATAAACCTGACTGTATGCTTCCAAAATGTCAGATCTTGAAAATTCTCCATTCTTTTATGTGATCTGTCAGTGTCTTGGATAGAATTACTGGTTCAACAAAGGCTGGTGGAACCCTTGGGACCATAGCTCCTAGTCACCTTTCAAACCTGGAATAAAACTTACCCTGCTGCTCAGCCTTCAGCCAGACACTAAACAGGCCTAGAAGGTTACCAGGCAGCGCTTACTCCTTTAGGATAGCCCGGCCATTATAAGCTTATTGTTGCTGTTATGTGCCTTTGAATTGCTTGCGAATCATAGTGACCCTATGTACAAACAGCTCTGAACCCTGCTCTATCCTGTGCTAACCTTTTTGTCTCTGACACACCTACCCTCATTACCCTAGTCACTGAATCGATCCATCTCATTGAGGGTCTTCCTCTCTTTCACTCTCCCTCCACCATCCCACGCATGATGTTACCCTCCCAAAACTGGGCATTCCTTGAAACATGTATATAAGCATTTAAGACCAAAAAGAAGCATTTGCCCAACAATAAACCCTGAAGTCCGGAAAAGGTAGGACTGAAGATTTAATGGAAGTTAGAATTATATGGAGGAAGTGATATAGGTACGATTACATTGCATGGTGGATATTTTAATGACTGTTATGAAACCAAATATGTATGAATGATTAAATGAAACACTAATTACTCTGTAGCACAGAGTATCACCATGAGCCAGAATTGATGGCATGAGACAACAGCAACCTTTTAACACAAAATGTCTTTGGTTTCTCACTTTCTAGTTCTCTTCCATTCCATTTCCACCATGTGGAAAATAGTTTTTAGTATAATGTATTTTTATGTCATAAAATCATTTATTTGTCACAATATTGTCCTTCTCTGCTATGAAAATGTGGATATGAATTGAAATTATTTTTTAGTTTCCTGTGAACAAAATTTCTTCTAGGTTAATTGTAAAATTGTTTTATATGCAATTTGTCAAACATAAATCTTGGTACTAACTACACATAAAAATAAAATATTATTTTACTTCATTAAGAGACAAATTTAATTAGCTTATGTATCCATGGATTTATATTGTTCTCTATTAGAATAAGAGAGCATTTGTCAATTTTATTTCTGTTTTTGTTTTTATAGATTTTAATGTTGAAAACTTTTTCCTATGAATGTATAGATATAATTGAGAGGATTGTATTCAATCAGTGTCACTCAATTTTTTATGTTAGTTTCTACTGAGTTGTGTGCCAACAATAACATCAGTTATCTATCATCAAAACTTGTGTTTTAAATGATTTATTAGCTGACAATTCCCCTGAGTCCTTTTTCAGTTTTCTTGAAACTGAAGAATTGGAAACATTTTGACTTACGAGAAGAGTTGTTACCCAAACACTGCTCTCATCTACTTTCTCAATTTCTGGGAAGGACACCAAAGAGTTTGCTAGCCTTGGCAGCATAATGTGCGGTGTGGCAGGCTGCTTATACAAAGGCCTGTAGTTCAAATCCATAAGTGGCTCCACAGGAGAAAGATGGGCAGTCTTCTTCTATGAAGATTTACCCCCTCAGAAGCCTGATGGAGGAGGGTGAGGGGAGCAGGAAAAGGATGGACAGATAATGAACACAGGAATGAATGAAAAGAAAGGCAATCCGAAAGGAATGATTAGACATTATGTGTATGGCCATTGACAATCTGGAATAGGATTTGCATTATAAATTGCATTGGGGGTGGGTAAGAAATGTGTTTGAAAAAATGAATGAAAAACCAATTTCATTGTAAATTTTCACTAAAATCACAATTTAAAAAAATAGATACCAAGAGTTTTAGATACCAAGATTTTTAATTGTGATGATCTTTCTCATTAGGGTAATGTACCTTAGTAAAACTTAGGAGTGAAAAGTACACTGGTTTTTTTAAAAGGAAACAAAAGTAAACTAACTGCAAACTGTTTTACTAACTGTGATAGTCACTCACTCACTCATTACCATAGAGTCAGAATCGACTCATAGCTGACCCTCCAGCAAGTTCTCAGAAGCTGTTAACTGCACTGGTGGTGATTGCCCTGCCCATCTTTCTCCCTGTTGGAATTGAACCACCAGCCTTTTTAGTTGATAGTGGAATTCCTTACCCACTAGGCCACAATGTATTATTTCGGGTAGATCATCTTAGTTAAGAGTCCATCTGCATGTTGAACGAACTCTGCTAGCTGTGATACTAACCAAAGGCCACACTTCTTCTGACAGTTCAAATCCACCAGCAGCTCCAACGGAGAAAGGTGGACAGGCTTTTCCTGTGTGACTTGTACTTTCGACTCAATGGCAATGAGTTTGAGTTTTTGAGTTTGATGAATATTGAGGTCCTCAGAATTGATCCACTTAAGATCTAAATGCATATATCCTCCTGCAAAGCTTTGCAAATGTATCATCATTATTTGCAAAACAAACAAACAAAACAACAACTGAGGTTTAGAAAACTTGAGAAGTTTGCATAATGAGTAGACTGCACATAACAACAACAGTATCAAGTCTTCATAGCATTTCTGTTCTTATAATCCACCTACAGCATTACACAAGCATTAGCCTTCAAGGAAATGATCTAGAGATATTGGAGAGGAAGACCCTCAATGAGATGGATCGATTCAGTGATTGGGATAATGGGAGTGGATATGGCAGAGACAGTGAGGTTGTCACAGGATAGAGCAGGGTTCAGGGCTCTTATACATAGGGTTGCTATGAGCCACAAGTGACTCGATGGCACATAACAACTACAACATCCATATGAAAGGAAGCCAGATGCTTCCATGTTGTTGCTCAGTATTCCCAGTGTTAGATTCTATGAGGTCTGTGCAAGTACATCCTCACTAAATGGTAGGTGATTAGTCAGGTTTGGTATTGTTAACCATTTGAAAAATCATAGCTCAAACTAGATGAAATCAGGCCAAAATTGTTCATTCCAAATCAGTGAAATCGTGGTTTGCCTCCGTGATGCCAAGACACAGATGATCCAGTCCTTACATAAGAGTGTTCATAAATAGTTGATAATAGTTGGTGAAATGAATCCAAGGCATGAATCATGGCTTTCTTACTTATGAATTATGTTTTCTGGGCAAACTATTGGCCCTCTATGGGCCTCAGTTTCTTGTTCTGTAAAACGGGGTTAATAATAAATAATAGATTGTTATTCCGCAGGATTGTTGAAACAATTAGGAGGGAGAATGCTTGTAAAAAAGTTACCACAAGGGTTGGCATAGTCAGTGCTGGATAAGTAGGAATTATTACCTGTAGCAGTGGTTCTCAACAAGGAACAGTTTTACCCCCCTCCCCCACCCGGAGACAATTGGCAATGTCCTGAGACCATTTTGGTTGTTAAAAGGTAACAAAACTATTGGCATTCAATGGTTAGAGCCTAGGAATGCTGTTAAACATCCTGCAGTAATACACAGGGCAGCCCCCTGTAAATTCCACATGTCGATAATGCCAAAATGGAAAGACTCTGTTCTTTATTAGTAAGCAAAATTAATGTTCTAAAGTTGGATTTTAAAAATAGTACTATGCCTCTTTAAAAAGGTTTTGGAAGAAATATCAAAGATGGGATTTGACTAGGATTGGGTTTATCTCTTGAGTATGAACTTTATAGCACCTTATACCTCTAACCTCCTCACATACCTCATGTCCTTTCAGAGCTCTATCTATCGACCCTTTGATCATCTTAGCCTAGAATATCCCATAACTTGTCTGTCTATTCTATTCTTACCAGTGTTTCAGGATTCATGACAAACTCACTTCTATAAAACACTATTTCTTCTGAACTCTTTTCCATAGATTCATCATCCTGACACAGACTGAGATTTTCCCCCCCTGTAAGATAGTTCTATGAAATTCAGTTCATACCACATGATAGTATGATTATTTGCAGGTTTTTCTCCACTCATATTTCATATTCTTTTAGAAGAAGATTAGTATCTTTCATTTGTTATACCCTCTGCTACCCAGCACTTAGTCTTGAGTAATCATTAATAAATTATAGGTGAATGAATGAATGAGTAAATAAACAGAGCAAGCAACATGCTTAGCTTTTAGAACACAGCATATGGAAACGCGGCTTGGTTCCCATCTCCCTGGGAAATTTCCATTCCTTTTATGGAGAAGTGAAGGTGAATAAGTCTCCTGACCCTCAGAAGCACTGGCTTAGAATCAAAGTAAGCCATCTGGAAGGCAGAGTTCAACAATAGGAAGTGGCTAATCACACATTTATCTCTTTCATGTTATCTAGTTACTAAGACTATGTCCAAATTTATTTCTACAACCCATGGTAGAGTGTATGTGTTTAAAGTTATTTGATCATATGGATGTTTATAGCAGTGTTCTTATTCGTGCAGCTGTGCACGACACAGTATCCCAGGTTATTATGGATTTTTTTTTTCTTTAAAGCATTCATTTAGGAAGCGTACAGTGTTAGTGGTAGGGACATTTTTTTTTTCATTCAATCTGGAGGTTTAGAAATTTTGTCAAAATACAGAAGCAGTTATAAAAATAATTCCTAGAAAAAATACTTTTGAAAAAGAATTCAGAATAACACATATTAGGTGTAAACTGCTTCTTCTTGTTGTTGTTTTTGTTGTTATGTGCTGTTGAGTTACTTGCAACTCATAGTAACCCTATGTACAATGACCCAAAACCCTGTACTGTCCCATGCCAATCTCACTGTTTCTGACACACCTAACCCCATTGCCCTAGTCACTGAATCAATACACCTCATAGAGGGTCTTCCCCTCCTGTGCTGTCCCTCTACCCTCTCACACATGACATCCTTCTCTAAGGACTGGTCCGTCCTTGAAACATGTCCAAAGTATGTCAGACAAAGCTTCAGAAACCTCGCCTTCAAGGAGCAGCCTGGTTTAACCCTCTCCAGGATTAATCTGTTCATTTTCTTAGCAGTCCATGGTATATTCAATACTCTTCTCCAACACCACAGCTCAAATACATCAATTCTCCTTCTATCCTTCCTAGTCATTGTCCAGCTCTCTGATGCAAGTGATTACAAAGACCATGGCCTGTGTATCAGGCACACCTTAGTCTCCAAAGTGACACCATTGCTCTTCAGTACTCTCAGAGCGGTTCCTACAGCAGACTTTCCCATCACAATATGTCTTTTCATTTCCTGACTGCTGGTGCCATGAGTTTTGACTGTGGAACCAAGCAAACTAAAGCTGTGAACAATCTCAATCTCTTCACCATCCATCCTGATGCTGCCAGTTGACCCAGTGGTGAGAATCTTTGTCTTCTTGATATTGAGCCTCAATCCATATTGAAGGCTGCAGTCTTTGACCCTCTGCAGCAAGCGCTTCAGGTCCTCCTCAGTTTCAGCAAGCTGGGTTGTGTCATCTGCTTAACGAACTGTTTAACACGTATTAAGTGTAAACTGGAAACATTTGCTGTTGTTAGGTGCTCTTGAATAGGTTCCAACTTACAGGGACTCTGTGTACAAGTGTCTGAGGCTGCATCTTCCTTACAGCCTTTGCTCTGTTGAGCCTGTTGTGATAGCTTCTGTACCAGTTCATTACTTAGTCCTCTTTTCACTGACCTTCAACTTTACCAAACATGGCGTCCTTTTCGAGGGACATGTCTCTCTTAATACCATGTCCAAAGTATGTGAACCAAGTTTTGCCTTGCTCCCTTCTAAGCAACATTCTGGCTGTATTATTTCTAAAGCAGATCTGTTCGTTCTTCTGATAGACCCTGAGACAGTCAGGATTCTTCGTCAACATCAAAGTATCAGTTCTTCTGTCTTCCTTATTTTCTGGCTTTCACATGCACATGAAGTAATTGAAAATACTGTGATGGGTCAGGCACACAACTTCAGTCCTCATAATGACATTTTGATTTTTTTTACACAAACTAGGTCAGTTTACCTGATACCATTTTTTTTTAATTTGCCCAGTAGAATTGTTTATATGATTTTTTAGCTGTTGTTTCCATGAGTATTGATTGTGAATCCAAGTAAAAGTTGTCGCTGTCAGTTCTCCGGCACCTTAACAGTGACACCATAATGGAAGTATGCACGATGGAGATACACCACTCTGGGAGAGGATCAGAGAGTCTATCCAGCTCAATTATATTGGCATCTGCAGTGCAGTTATTTAGATACACAGGAATACCAGATAGGGTGGGCTTACACATGTGGGACATGCATATTGCATGGGAGAACCTTAGCGTCATGCAGACTGCTCCAAGCTCAACAGACATGGCAGCCATCTTCCCAGGTGGCAAGCTTTCTCAAGCCAGTACAGTCAAACACAGGGAAGCCTTCTCTATCCTGTTTTAAAGGCCATTGGGAGGCTTGCACTTATCAGGAACTTAAGTGATATGTCCTGGACAGAGGCCTTCCCTTCCTCCCCAACATTCCGCAACAAGTAAATCCTTGACAACTTCAATATTTTCTCCATTTATCATGATGTTATGGAATGATTCCATTTTGAGGATTTTCTTTCCTTTTTGTTGAGACACAGACCATAGGGCTGCAGTCTTTGATCTTCATGAGTAGCGTTTCAAGTACTCTGCTTCCAGCAAGTGAGATCATGTCCTCCAGATAATCACAAGTAGTTAATGGATCTTCCTCCATCATGGTGTAATGTTCTTCATATAATCCATCTTCTCAGATTATTAGCTCAGCGTACAGACTAAGTATGGTAAAAGGTTATAACCTTGACACATAACTTTCCCAATTTTAAGCCAGGCAGTACTCCTTTGTTCTGACTAAATGAATTAATCTTGGTCTTATACTTAGGTTCCACATGAGCATAACTAACAGTTCTGGAATTCCCATTATGCACATAATTTATTATGATCCACACAGTCAAATGCCTTTGCATAGTCATTAAAACATAAGTCAACATCTTTCTGGCATTCTTTGCTTTCAGCCAAGATCCATCTGACATCTGCAGTGATAACCCTCATTCCACATGCTCTTCTGATTTCAGCTTACGTTTCTGGCAGTCCTGTTGGTGTTCTGTTGCAGGCAGTTTTGGATTCACATCATCATAATTTTACTTTCATGTGACATTGATGATAATGTTCATTAAATTCCACATTCTGCTAGGTTACTCTTCTTTGTAATGGGCACAAATATGGATCGCTTCCATTCAGTTGGCCAAATTTCTTGGCATAAAGAAGTGAAAGCTTCCAGTGTTGCATCCAATTGTCGAAACATTTCCATTGTTGTTCTGTTAATTCCTGGATCCTTAGGGTTTTGTTCTGTTTTATGTGTTTGTATTTTTCCTGTGCCTTCAGTGCAGCTTGGACCTGTTTCATTGGTTCTTAATCATATGTGACAGCCTTGAATGGTTTAAATTCTCATTCTGCTGTGCAGATTTGAAAGCCCTAAGCCTTCATTAATACTAAAGTGAGTGGTAGTAATGAGAATGCCTGACAGCACAGGGAGGAGAGGGGTGGCTTCATTACTGCTGATGGTGGTGACATTTCTGACGCTCTACCAGCCTTCCTCTGCCACTATCCCAGTGAAGAGAAGGAGAGGAACCTGTAATTTCTGGTAAGGTTTGGAGTGCAGACACACACTGCTTTCTCCTCTGTGAGATCCACTGATACCCTCAGGTCAAGGAGTTTCATCATCATCCAGCAGAGATGGGAAAGCAGACTTCCTGCTTGGCCTTTGAAGACACTAGTTGGGTGTTAGAGTACCTTACTGCAGGTTCGCAAAGATGATGTGTAGGCATCTCACTCTACCTTTGTTATTGTGGATAATAGTAGAGCCTCAGATCCATATCCTTCCTTCCATGAGGTGTTTGTCTAGAGTACAGTTGTTTCTATCTAAGTTTTTTCACTTGCTAAGCTACCCCTTCTCTCACCTGTAAGCCAGAGAAAGCAGGACTTTGTTAGATTTTGGTTGGTTGGGGTTTTGCCTATTACCATTGGTTGGCATTTCTGGGTTACCAACTTCTTCAGGGCCATGTCTGGGATTATATGAAATTCACCTTTTAACTCACTTCTATCAAGTTGATTCTGACTCACAACATCCCTCCGTTGGACTTCTGGGACTGCAAATCAAAATGAAAGGAGAATGTATTTCCTCACTGGGAATGGTTGATGGATTGACCCACTATCAACATGCAGTCTTTGAATTAGCAGCCCAAATTACTACGCACGATATTACCAAAGCTCCCTGTGATATGTTAGGAAATGGAGGGGACTTACTACCCTTTCATTCCATGGATCCCCAAATCCTTATCTGGTCTGCCTTCTTATTTTGACCCTGTAGAGTCTTTTCCTGTTTACTTTATGCATAATGTCTAGAATTTTCCATCATACTTAGTTGCAAAGAATAAGGAAAGATAGGGCTATATTGTCTTCCTAGGAGTGAATGCATTTGCTTCTCATTATTTCCCATTGTTTATAGAATAAATAAATCCAAGCTTTTTAATGGACCTTACCCAGCACTATGGCCTAGTCCATAGAAATTTGCCCTGTTAACCCGAAGGCTATACCTTTTATCTACAAGCATCTCCAAAGGAGAAAGATGAACAATCTCTTCTCATGTGATATTCAGTCTTTAAAAACTCTCTGTAGTGTCAGCAATGAGTCAGTTCCCTCGCAACAGCAGTAAGTTTGAATTTGAGCTTTGAGACCTAGTCTTGATGGTTTTAGTAGTCACTTACCTTACTCTACATGCCCATCCCTCAGCGTGGGAAGCCATTGCCTTGCTTCTACACCTCCTATCTCTCCTCTCCATGAGGCCAGGCTCACTTTTGAAAGCACTTTGATGAACAAGTCTTACCTGCCCACCCCAGCCATGCTTCAAGTCCAGAGGATGCTGCTCTTATAGGTTTTCATTTCACATGGTACATTGGCCTTATTTCATTTTCTGTCCCTAAGGGCAAGCTTGATGAGGAAGCATGGAGTTCTTGCATTCTTGGCTTTATTTCCATTGCAGTTTTATCTCTCACCTCCTTCTCATCCCCTCGGGAAGTCAAGAAATTTTGTTTTACAATTACTGGACTGCAAGCATGATCATCCAGTTTTCCAGTTGATTATATAACTTAGAAATGATCAAACAGTGTCAGAGCCAGTAATAATCTGCAGAATTCTCACCCTTGCTCTCAGTCATTCCCATCACACGCAAATAAAAGAAATGGGAGAAAGGTGGTGACATGGTGAAATTTAATATATTGAAAGTACTGTGATTGCCAAAATAAAATATCTTCAGTTATATTTACATGCATATTACTCAGGTTTCTTTATAATCCATGCATTTTAATATGGGAATGTTAGAAGAAATAAAAATATTGCATTAGTGGAGTCCTTCAAAGTACAGTAGACCAGACCACACAGATTACCAGACTGAATGCCATGTAGCTCAGGTCATTTTGAATCAGGGTTTGGAAGCTACTTAAATCATTTGACTCTGTCCATTAACTCCTTTAACTACATATCAAATATCTTTTAGGTATTTTGAGAGGTAAATTGTTTCACAGTTCTTACCTTAGTTTATTATGCCCCAAAGCTTTAATTACTATAAAGAACTTAGACTATATCATAAAACAAAATGTGTGATTAATCCAGTCTGAAACTACTGAAATATGAAGAAAAAAAAATATGGGATCTACATGATACACAAAATGCTGTGTTGTTGTTGGTAGGTGCCATCAACTTGACTGTGACTTATAGCAATCGTGTCAACAACAGATCTGAACCCTGCTCTATCTGGTACCATCCTCATGAAGTCTGATATGCTCCAATTCATTTGCACAGTCACTATGTCAGTCCTTCCTTTCTCTGACCCTGTGTCTTTCTCCACATGACGTCTTTTCCCCACATCTAGAAATCAAGGCTACAGAGATGACTTTTTATTTATTAGCAACAATGAGCCATTGAAATACTTTGAGCAGAGAAGTGATATAATCAAAGCAGTTTTAGCAATAGTAATTTGGTATCTGTAGACAAAAGTCAATCAGAAGTAACCTAGAGAAGAGAGAGATATATGGAGAAGACAACATCAATTTAGATATAAAATAGTAATCATTTCAGTTAGTAGTAGTTGGCATGGAAAACAGCTACTGATATAAGCCATTATGTGCAAAAGATCAAAGACCAATCCTTCAATATGGATTGCATCATATTAAGAAAACAAAAGTCCTCACCATTGAACAACAGGAAATGCCATGATAGGAAACATTATGATAGATGGAGAAAGGATTGATATTGTCAATTATTGCATTCTACTTGGATCCACTATCAACATTCTTTGTGCCCAAAGTCAGGAGATCAGGATACATATTGCACTGGGAAGGCCACTGTCAGGGACCTCTCCAGAATACTTACAAGCAATGATGTCAGTTTGAAGACTACTGTGCACCTGGTACATTCCATAGTCTTTTCAGTCACTTGTTACCCATCTGAGAGCTGGCCAGTGAATAAGGATGTCAAAAGAATTGATACCTTTGAGCTGTAGTGTTGGAGAATAGTACTGAATATTCCATGGACTGCCCAAAGAACAAATATATCTTAGAAGAAGTGCATACAGAGTGCTACTTGGAGACAAAGATAGTGAAACGTCATCTCTCATGTTTTAAGTATATTACTAGGTGAGGCTATTCCTTGACAAGGGGAAAGTAGGCAAAGGAGAGGAGGACCCTCAATGAAATAGATTGATACAGTAAATGTAACAATGAACTTAGTCATGTCAGAAATGATGAGGATGACATGGGATAGAACAGGGTTCAGGTCTGTTGTTCTTAGGGTCTCTACAAGTCATGCTTGAATTGACAGCACCTACCAACAATAGACATTAGTGTTTTACTTAAAGTTAGGTGGAGGAGATGAGGAAAGGAAGAGGTCAAAGGCAACAATAGTATTTCAAGTCTGATATTTTACTCATCTTTAACCCCTTCTTTTTAGAAACCAGAGAGAGACACATTTGATAACAATCACTGCACTTCCTTTAGATTACTTCTTCCTTTCTGGTCACGAAGGGTAAGATAGATGAAGTCCAAGAGTCTTTCCAAGAAAGAAAATTGATTCTTTCTTTCTTTCTTTCTTTCTTTCTTTCTTTCTTTCTTTCTTTCTTTCTTTCGGGCAAGCAGGTATTCAGCAAATATGCATTAGTATAGTTGTAAAGCTTGTTAAAAATGTGCAAACTTTTGTGTATTAGTTGATAGAGCTTGTCTAAGTGCTTCTGAACCAAATTGTCCCCTCTTGCAGGGTTATTGGCCCATTTCACCTGCCTGCAAAAGTAGAGATGATGTTTGGAAGATAGGTCAGCACGCCCAACCCTGCTTTGCTGCTACATCTGTGTTTCTTCTCATCCTGGGTGCAGTGTTTTGCTGTTGTAGCTTTTAACCACATCTCTCTGGGTTGCAGTATTTTGAGTATGGATGGATATACTGCATGGATGAGCTTTTCTTCCAGAAGATTCTCTCAGGTTCTTTAAACAAATAGATTTCTGTTGCGTGGTTGCTCTTGAGTGCCACCAAGTCGAGGATGACTCATAGTAACCTTATGAACAATATCTCTGAACCCTGTCCTATCCTGTGCCATCCTCATCATTTTTTATATATTTAGGCCATTACTGCAGTCACTGTGTCAGTGCATATGGTTGAGGCTCTTCCTCTCTTCTACTTATCCTCCACCTTTGAAAGCAGGCTGTCCCTTTCCAAGGATAAAGTCTCCTTACAACATGCTGAGAAACTGAGGAGGTCTCAATAACATAGCAAGAATCCCGAAAGGTAGGAATTATACAAGTCATGTGTTAGTGAATCTGTGCTTTTCAAGGATAGCTTTTCCAGGTGAAATATTTAAAAAAAAAATAGTGGAGAAGTATGTATTTCTTTCTAATTCAAGTCTGAGTGATGTAATTTGAGGAGAAATTGGTAACTACAATTTGAGATTTTTAAAAATTATTTTTAGTTTATATTGCTTTGCATTCAAAATTCATAAATACTGTTTTGTTTATAAACATTGTATGTCACATTTTCCTCTATACACATCATGTTTCATACAATCATTCCCATATACAGTGTGTTTTATAAAATTAATCATCATTGACCCATGTCCACCATTACCCGACCTTTTCAGGTCCCCCTGGACCTTTCCTAATTCCATCACTTCCTCCCTCTTCCCAGAAAACTCTGCACCCTTTTGATTTCAACCCTTCCTACTCTAGCCACCGTCCTCCATCCCATTCCACGTTTGAACTTTTGTACACGTCTTACTAGTAATTCTTCTATTTTTACACTAATGGTCATATACAGTATTTGTCCTTATGAGACGGAGTTAGTTCACTCAGCTACAATTTGGTTTTAACAGGGTAAAGCTGTGTACAGCATCCTAGTTGGTAATTCAGGAAAGCAGAAAGAGAAAAAGGGTTTGCTAAAAGCTTGTTTTAGAAACCAGAGCTTAGAATCTTTAGACCCTAACCAACAGTTTTTTTTGGTTTGGGTTTTTTGTCTTTACTTTCTCTTAAATATGCAATTGAATGACATTAAATACTAACCACAGTGTAATCTGAATACCACCATTATCCCTTTGCAGAATTTTCTCATCTTCCTTCTGTGACCATGAGTTTACTTATTGTAAATTCCTCATTTGCATGGAACTGGACTGTGTATGGTCTTTTGTGTATTGTTCATCTAGCATCATGTTTTCCTGGTTCATTCATGTGACAGCATGGTTTAGAATGTCATTGATTTTACTCCACTGTTCTTTCCTCTCCATTGTCCTGTTCTTCCTTCAAAAACCATGACACATACCATAAGAAAATGCATCCTGTTGTCTTACTTGGGAGGCCATCTCCCCTGAGTGTGACATTGAGAGAGGTACTGACAATCCATGCTATAATCCAGGCTTCCCCGACTGAGAAAGCCAAGGGGTACAGGCCCTGTCATCAGAAGGGGAAGGACAAAAAGGAATTGTTTGAAATCAGAACAGTAGGACCTAAAGGTTTTAAAGTAACAGGAATATAAGGAACACAAGTTATCCATATTTCACTTCTAATGCTGTGAAACTAAGAGAAAAAAAACATTCATGAGAGTCTTAGTTGTATCAGTTAATTTATTTTTTAATATTTTTATTTCTTTCATATAATACCGTCACAATGTTTCATTCATATCCATTTTGTATTTTATAATCTTTGATTTACATTGTTTCATACACTCATTCATTCATATACATTCTATTTTACATTATTTTTCATTCACACCTATATCAGTTAATTTATATTGTCTAACAAAGCCCTGGTAGGAAGTTGTGCTGTAGTCCCAAAAGCACGTGGTTCAGATGGACTAGCTGTTTCACTGGAGAAGGATGCGTGCTGTGCAATTTGCTGTCTCTAAAAACCTGCCTGAGGGTGAACTATGGTGATGATGATGGCACACAACAACATGCCCAGAGAAAGTGAGATGAAGCTTTTGTCATCTTTGCCTCGAAGGAGCATTCTAGTCACTTAAATATATCCAAGACATATTTATTTGTTATTTTGGCATTCCACGAGGTGTTCAATGCTCTTCTCCAACACCATTTATCAAGCTCAAAGGCATCCATTTTTTTCTATTGTTCTTATTGTCCAGTTCTCAGATCCATACCAAGTGATTGAAAAAACTGGGGTCTGAATCAGTCACACCTTAGTCTTCAAACTAATGTCATTGCTTTCCAGTAATTTGGAGAGGTCCTTGACTGCAGATTTAAAATGCAGTATGTCTCCTGATATCCTGACTGCTAGAGTGGCATCCACTTCATAAACAACACATCTACAAAAACTCTATGAACTTTAATAAATGTCAATAACTGTAGAGAGGCTTCAGGACTTTTGTTCATCGGGTCGTTATGAGTCGTGCTGGACTCAAAGGCAATCCACAACAACAGTACCAAGGGAGTTGATTGTAGATCCAAGTAAGATGAAGTTGTTTATAATGTCAGTCTTTTATCCATCTATCATGATGTTGTCTATATGTCCGGTGATGAGAATTTTTGTCTTCTTAATGTTGATATGTAATTCATATTGAAATTTATAGTCTTTTTTAAATTGAGATTTTATTGTAAGTTTATAAAGAACTTGGATTTTCATTCATTCATTGTCACACATTTTCCTTCTTGTCTCCCTTCCCCAAGTTCACTTTTTTCTTTGGAAAAATAGTTTTTTCATTGTTATACAGTCCCCTCCCCAGAAAGTTGTAGTCTTTGACCTTCTGTAGTAAGTGTTTCATGTCCTCCTCACTTTCAACAAGCAAGGCTGTGTCATCTGCATAACACTGGTATTAACAAGCCTTCCTCTAATCCTGATGCCACATTCTTCTTCTTCACAGAGTCCATATTCTCTAATGATTTGCTAAGCATACTTATTGAATAGATATGGAGAAAGTATACAACCCTAATGTACACCCTTCCTTGATTTTAATTCATAGTGTTCCTTTAGTCTGTTCAAACTTGCACACAAGTAACTGATGGTCTGTTCCATAGTCAGCACCTGGCCTGGTTTCCACTGCTGATATTGAGCTTCTCCAACAAATTCCTTTCACAGATGTAATCAATCTGATTTCTTTGCAGTTCATCAGGTGAGGTCCATGTGTAAAATCACCATTTGTGAGTTTTTTGTTTTAGGGATTTTTTTTAAGGTATTGGTGTTGAATGGATTATTGAATATACAAAATTCAATCAGTCAGTTTCTGGCTTCATTTCTGTCACCAAGTCTATGCTTCCCAACTGTCATTCCTTCTTCATTGTTTCCAACTTTTGCATTCCAGTCAATGGTTATCATTAACACATTGTGATTGCTCATTTGATCCATTTCAGACTGCAAAATTTGGTAAAAATCCTCAATTTCCTCCTCATTGGCTTTAAATATTAGTATGTATAATGCGAAACCTATACTTGGACCAAGAAGCAGTCGTCAGAACAGAGCAGGGAGACACTGAATGGTTCAAAATCAAGAAAGGGGTACATCAGGGATGTGTTTTGTCTCCATACCTTTTCAATCTGTATGCAGAACAGATCATCCGAGATGCTGGGCTATATGGGGAGGAATATGACATCAGGACTGGTGGAAGAATCATCAACAACCTGTGTTATGTGTATGACAAAACCTTGCTTGCTGAAAGTGAAGAGGACCTGAAGCCCTTGCTGCAGAAGGTCAAGGACTGCAGTCTTCAATATGGATTGAAGCTCAACATCAAGAAAACAAAGATTCTCATCACTGGGCCAATTGGAAGCATCAGTATGGATGGTGAAGAGATTGAGATAGTTAATAGTTTTAGTTAACTTGGTTCCACATTCAACACGCTTGGTAACAGCAGCCAGGAATTCAGGAGATGAATTGCATTGGGAAAGCCAGCTGTGAGGGACCTCTCAAGAGTACTAAAGAGCAGCGATGTCAGGCTGGAGACTAAGGTGCACCTGATCCAGGCTATAGTCTTTGCAATCACCTGCTATCCATCGGAGAGTTGGACAGTGAATAGGGATGACAGAAAGAGAATTGATGCCTATGAGTTGTAGTGCTGGAGAAGAGTGTTGAATATACCATGGACTGCTAGGAGAACAAACAGGTTTGTCCTGGAAAGGGTGAAGCCAGAATGCTCCTTGGAGTCAAGGATTTCTTAAGTTTCATCTGACATACTTTGGGGATGTTGCAAGAAGGGACTGGTCCTTGGAGAGGGATGCCATGTTTGGGAGAGTGGAGGGACGGCACAGGAGAGAAAGACCCTCAATGAGATGGATCGACTCTGTGAGTGGAGTGGTGGGAATGAGTGTGTTTGAGGCAAGTTTGGCACAGGATAGAACGGCTTTTAGGGCTCTTATACATAGGGTCGCAATGAGTCGCAAGCAACTTGATGGAACATAACAACAACAGCAACAACAACAACAACAATATTTGAGTAATTATTTGAGTATTACCAGGTGTTCCTTGTGTGTATATGGATAAATAGCCTGTCACTCACAACATTGTATTTCAGGATTGTTGTTGATTGCCTTCGAGTCAAGCATGACTCATAGCAACCCTATGAGAAAAAGACCTGAAGCCCCTCTACAACTATTGACATTTATCAAAATTCATAGAGTTTCCAGAGGCACGTTGTTTAGGAAGTGGATGCCACTCCTGCTTTGAAATTGTCTTTTTTTACTATGAATGCAACACCATTCTTCCTCTGTGTTTCATACTCAGCATCTTGTGATTGTCTGATTCAAAGTGACCTGTGCCAGTCCTTCTCATCTCACTAATGCCTGTAATGTTGATGTTCATGTTTCATTTAATTTTCGACAAATTTCAGTTTTCCTGTGCTCACATTTCATGCATTTCATGTTCTGGTTATTAATTGATGTTTTCAGCTCTTTATCCTCATTTTTATTGGCTTCCAATCTGGCCTCTAACATGAATATTAAAACTATCCGTGTTCCTTTAGTGTTCATAGGGTTTTCAGAGGCCTGTCTTTTCAGAAGCAAATGACTAATTCTGCTTCCTACTTTGTTCTTAATCTGGGAACTCTGCTGAAACCTGTCCTTCATGGGTGACCCTTCTGACATTTGGCACACTGATGGTATAGCTTCCCGTGCCACAGCAACCCAAAAGTTACTCTGGTGCAGCAAACTGACAGACAAGTGCTATACTAATAAGAGCAAATGATAAACACATAAGCTGTAAATTTATTAGACTCATGGGGGTCCTAAGTCCTTCTGGTGAGTGGTCCTATACATATATGAATCTCAGAGATGGATCTACCTTAGGTTCAAGTGAAACTGTTTATTGAAATTCAAAGAACTTCACATTTAAATAATGATTAAATGTCATTTTAAAAACTGTTAATAGTAGAGTTTATGAGAACCCAGAAGACATTATCATATATACCTGATAATAAGAATGAATATAAGATAATTTGACATCAGAGTTTTGAAAATGAATTTTTTTACCTAAAAAATATTAAAGATTTAAGTGATTACATTTATTAAAAATCATTTATTATTATAAAAAATTAGACTGTTTAAAACATCAACTTTAGAAAGAGTGGCTTAACTTCTGGTAGATCTTATTTTCTTCTTTATACAATTCCAAATGAACTTTTAAAGAGGAAAATAAGATTATAAGAATAATTCTGAAAACCTCCAGAGGTTTCTTCTAAATTGGTCACCCACAAAGTTTCAATTTAAATTCAAATTGATTCTACATTTCTTATCCAGCCAGTAATTAAGACAAATAGGTTTATAGAGTTTTTAATAAAAAAGGGCTTTGCTGTACACAGTCCAGTTGTATTTATGTGTTGTATAGATAGATATCTCTGTGATCTCTATGTCCATTTACTTTGATAATGCATCCTCTTTCAGACACAATCATTTAAGGGTCTGTGTTTTGCTCATTGATAGACTTGTCTAGATCCGTCAGTGATCTTCTGGCAAGTTTGAGCAGGTGCTTACATGGTATCTTGCAGTTAGGGTACCATGTGCTGCTAGGGCACCACACAGGGATCAAATTCAAAATTTGGCCAAGTATTCTGCACTCGAGCCAAAGCAGCTAAACCAATCATGGGAAGATTAGCAGGGTGCTAATGTATCTCATACAGGTTGGGATGTGCAGAATCTTGCATGGTTGGAAATATTCTCACCTACTTACTTATTGAAAATAGAAAAGATCTGGTTTATGTAAGAAAAAAGAAAGCCCCTTCATACATGCCTAGTCCTTGCCTTGTATTTTTTAAGACATTGACTCAGCATGGGGGTAAATGGTTTCCTTTCAGAGCTATAGATCTCTATGCTCACAATTCGATATCAAAGTGAAGTCAGACACAAAAGGATAAATATTGTATGACCTCACTTATATGAAATATGTGCAGTAGAGAAAAATAATAGATTAACAGTTACAATGGTTTGAAGAGGGAATAGGAGTTATTACTTAAGGGGTATTGAATTTCTTTATTAAAAATAAAATCCTAGTACAACTTATTCTAGGGACAGAATTCCTGTTCAGATAAAATCCATAAAGTTGGATAGGAACGACATTGTAATAATATAAAGTACCCTGCCTAGAAGTAGCAGAAACTAGGGTCACACTGAGTCATAGTTGACTTGATGGTACCTAACAACAACAGTAACAGCAGGGATGTTGAGTTACACAACATCCTTGGGCATCCCTAGGGCATTCTGATGGAGTAATCTGTACAGAGTTATACTGCTGACCTAAACCTACACCTTACAGGTAGTTCAAGTCTAGCAATAGCTCTGCAGGAAAAAGATAGGAAGTCTCTTCCCCTTTTCTTTATGGCCTCAGAAACTCAACAGAGGGCCAGCTATGAGTAGGTTTCAACTCAACAGCAGTGAGCAAGAGAAATATATGAGCTACACAATCCTAGCAGCACTATTAAAATCTGTGTGTCTGGGGTCCTTGGAATGGTGTAGTGCACAATCTGAACATGCTAATGTAACTGCCCTGAAAGTGTATTCTGTATAGGGAATCATTAACCTTTAGAGATGAGTATTGCAAGAAACAACACTCAGTATTATTCTGGGTTTTGATTTTTGGGATTTTTTAAAATCCATGATTATAGAAAAGAATTTTATAAAATATAGAGCAATGGTGTCTCTCTGGAGACTAAGGTGCATCTGATACAGGCCATGGTCTTTGCTATCACTTGTTATACATCAGAGAGTTGGACAATGATTAGGAAGGACAGAAGGAGAATTGATGCCTTTGAGCTGTGGTGCTGGAGAAGAGTATTGAGGGTACCATGGACTGCCAAGAAAACACATTCACCCTAGAGAGAGCTAAACCAGGCTGCTTCTTGGAGGCAAGGATTCTGGGGCTACGTCTGACATACTTTGGACATGTTGTAAGGAGGGACAGGTCCTTAGAGAAGGACATCATGCTTGGGAGGGTGGAGGGATGGCGCTAGAGGGGAAGACCCTCTATGAGGTGGATTGATTCAGTGACTGGGGTAATCGAGATGGGTGTGTCAGAGGCAGTGAGATTGGCACAGGATAGAGCAGGGTTTAGGGCTGTTGTACATAGGGTCGCTATGAGTTGCCAGCGACTCGATGGCACTTAACAACAACAACAATATATAATATGATACTAAAAAAATCTTTTAATGAGTTGTTACTTAATGATTAAGATAGATTCAAGGAAAGGGAGAATTCTTTGTGTTTTATAAATTCCAAATGGT
Organism: Elephantulus edwardii; assembly: GCF_000299155.1. Classification (NCBI taxonomy): domain Eukaryota; kingdom Metazoa; phylum Chordata; class Mammalia; order Macroscelidea; family Macroscelididae; genus Elephantulus; species Elephantulus edwardii. The sequence continues at coordinate 17,542,977 of NW_006399802.1, read as the reverse complement.
ATTTTCATTTACACCCGTCAAAGAATTAGGTTAAGTCAGCTGAAGAAAAAATCTAATGTTAGTACTCCATGATAACTTTAAGAATCACACTTCCCATAATAGTAGCTGATAACTGCCAAAATGTTTCTGAAAAGTGAAAGTGCTTATTTTAACAAAAACAAAAAGAGCTATTAAGAAATAATAGTTGATATGTTTCCAAGAAGGAAGCATCTCATGTGAGGTATGGGGTGGGGGGGAGAAAGAAAAAGCAAATACCATAGGGCTTTGCCAACACTTGTGGAACTTGCTCAAACCACAATTTTATTTCATCTTTTTAACTTTTACTTGTTTTTAGATGAGGAATTTCTCCCCCCCCCCTTGGGAATCAAGGAAGTCAATTACACCTCTCCCACTAAGAATTGTGCAATACTTTCAAATAAAGTCTGTTATCCATTATCATCATGAGTTTCACAATGCATTTCCAAATGTACTTTGGGATATTTTTATCCAAAACCCTGTCTGTTCTCCAGTATTGTAAACTCTTAGTTACTTAAAAGGTTTGAAAGAGTAGTACTATTGTAAGATTAGTTTCTTCTTTTATAATATTGTTACCATAAAATTGTATTTTTTTAGAAAATTTTCAGCCAGAATCTGACCATTCTTATAGAAATTTTGCTTTTTTTCATGCTATTCTGTTAATACGGTCATTAAATGTTAACATTGGACGAATCATAGGTCTCCATAGTTCAACTTCATCGTTTATGAGAAAACACAATAACATTTATTAGCTTGTTCGTAACCTCATAAATTATTAGTCAGAGTCAGCCTTTGACTCAGTCATCTTGACTCTAAGTCCAACAAACAGCCTTCTACTTACTCTGTTGTTAGTCTCTTTCGCGTTAGTCCTCCCTGCATACTAACCCCACCCTCTGCGGCCCAGAGCTTCTTTCCCCTTATTCTACTTTCATTGAGTTACCACAAGGATCAGATGAATGGGCTAGATACTGAAGAATCTTGAACTCTCAATGAGGATGTTGGCCACAAAGAGAAAGGGAAAAATGCATATGATACAGTGTACTCTTGGGACATCAAAGAGAAAGCAAAGCGTTCAAGAATGAGTAAAAGTCTTAAGGGATGCTGCAGGTTTATTTAGAGAAAGAAGAGTGTTTGCCAAGGCAGAAGCTCAATACATGACAGGAAAGAGAGATAATATTTATGAAGTCCTAGAGCGTCTAATGAGCACAAGTTTATAAAAGCCATGTAATTATATCTTTTAAGTTTGAGAAAATGATAGGTTGGGTACAATATTATATTTACATGCCAGATACGTGACAGGCATTGTTGTTTTACTCATATTATCTTGGTTCATCCCAACTTTCTAACTTAAAAAATATATCTAAGGAAATTATTATTATAACACATGAAGAAATTTGACTCTTGGAGGAATTAAGCAAATTTTTCAAAGTCCCAACTGTGATACATTGGGGGGTGAGTAGAACAGACTAGTTGTCAGGAAATGAAATTCAGCAGAGAGAGACAGTACCAGATCAAAAAAGCCCTTATATGACACGCTATAGAGATTGGCCTTCTTGATGTAGTTTTTATATGGAAAATGTTTACCGTCAAATGTACATTTTGGAAAAATGTTTAGATCGCAGTATTCACAAATTGAAGGGAAGAGATTATAGTTTTCTTTGCCATGTTTCCTATTTCTTTTCTTTTTTTATAAGATTTCCATTTTCTACTGGCTTGTCTCCTGGCACACTTCTGTCTCTTCTGTAACCCCACTGCCACTGAGTTAATTCTGGCTCATAGTAGCCTGACAGGACAGAGCAGGCAGAGGGACAATAGGACTCTGAGTCTGTAAATATTTCTGGGAGGTGACTGCTTCATCTTTTTCATACACAGAGTGACTGGTTGGTTCATACCATCATTTTGGTTAGCATTTTAATTCTTTAACCACTGTGCCACCAAGGACTCTTTTATTAGCAAAAGATCTTTACATGTTAAGGTTCTTTCTCATTAGGACCATTTTGCTGGTGTTAATAACCATCGCAAGAACATGGAAACAGACCAGATGTCCAACCACAAATAAATGGATTGAGAAGTTGTGGTACATTCATACAATGGACTACTACACAGTACGCAGGAGCAATGATTTGTAAATTATTTCCTAACTTGGGAGGGACTGGAGAGCATTATGCTGAGTGAACTAACTCAGTCCCACAAGGACAAATAGTGTATAAAACCATTATTGTGAATGAGTGTGAGGATCCAGGAGAGGGCGGGTGGAACCAGAGGAGTGAATCTGGGAAGGTGGGTGGGGGGTTAATCATAGGGTTGCACAATTCGATGGGTGAGGGGTAAAAGAAATGTGAAATATCTTTTGTGAAAATCAGTGTATTGAAACTTTGTAAGTAAATGATGAAATTTTTAGAAAATCATTTTATCAAACCATTTATCAAGGGTTTTTAAAAATATTTAAGATTTTCTTTGCATGCCTATTTACTTATTTGCTGTAACATTGCAAATTACTTAATCTCTGAGTACCTTAGTATTCTTCTCTGTAAAATTGGATTAATAGAAATATTGATACAGCAGAAAAATAGAAAATTAATATAAAGATACAAAGGCCTTGATTTTAAAGGAAAAAGCAGAGGGATGAGGCTGTATGTGGGGATTAATCATGGGGTTGTACAATTTAATGGAAAGGGGGGGGTGAGGGAAATTGGAATAATCTGTTATGTAAAACAATATATTTGAATTTTCTAAATAAGCTAGTATAACAAAGTATGTAAAGAGATGAGAAGAGGCAATATTTATAAAAATGCATGGAAGAGTACCTGGGATAAGGTGGATGATGTGTAAGTATTTACAAAAAAGTAATGCTGAAAAAAAAAAGAACTCAGCAATTCCACTACTGGGAATATACCCCGAAGAGACCATAACTGACATCCAAGCAGATATATGCACACCCATGTTTATTGTGGCTTTGTTCACAATAGCAAGGAGTTGGAAACAACCTAA
>NW_006399802.1:17531241-17538321 GCF_000299155.1 Elephantulus edwardii | reverse complement strand
GGGAATGGCAAAGGACACACTGACAAAGGAGATTAATCAGAACTGGCTTTGACAAGCACTGTGGCAATTGGACAATTAAAACAGACATTGAAGGGGTGGGGGAAAGAAGAACGAACTGGGGAGGAGGGTAGAGAAAACAGTGAATGAATGAATGAATGAATAACCCCCCCAAAAAAAAACAAACAAAAGAAAACCCCCACAAACAAATGTGATTTGCGGGTATTTTTTTAACCCATGTATTACCTTTGTTTTTAATTCACATTTTCATTTCTCAAGAAGTTTTTCACATACATCATTTTATGACAATTTGGACAATTTTTGAAAAATTTGTTACATATCTTCATATGTGTTTTTTAAATGTCTGTGGTATTTTTAATTTCCTCCCTTTCTGGCATTATTTTCCCTTTTCAGCTAATTATTCCTGATCAGTCTTATTAGAAGTTTGTCATTTTCCAAAGGAGTAATTTTTAATTTGTTAACTGTCTTTTATTAACCTCTATTGTTGTCATTTTCCTCTATTTCATTGAGTTTGTTTTCCTATTCATGCTTTTGTTTCTTTATGTGAAATTTGTAATAGAGACAAAGAGTGTAAGTCAAAATAAAGCCCATTTCCATCAAGTTGATTATGATGCACGATGACAACGTGGGACAGAGAACTGTACCATATATTTACAAAGCTGTAAATCTTTATGGAAACATGGTCACATTTTTTTCCAGGAGAAGAGCTTGTGAATCTGAACTGCCAACTTACTTGCTTTACCACTGGAGCACCTACATAAACTATGCAAATTCCCATAAAAAGAGTAAAAAAGAAAAATTCTCTCCTTCCTCCTCTGATCTCATTCTCTAGAGGCAACCATGGTTAACAAAATTATGTCTATTTTCTAAACATTTTTAAATAATAAAATGTTGTTGTTATTAAAAAAAAAGAAAGAAATGCCGGCTCTGTCACCCACTAGCTGTGTCATTTTATTTAAGTCATCAAATCTCTCTAACCCATATTCTTATTTTTAAAGATTAATAAATGCTTATTAATAATACTGATGCACGTGTTAGTGATTTTGTTATTGCCGCTCTTAGGTACTGTGGCCATGTTTGTTCTGACTCATGGCAACCTTGTGTACAGTGGAATAACACAGCCCTCATGGTCTCTGTTGTGTTTGCGCCCATTGTTACAGCCACTGTGTTAGTACGTGTCATCGAGGATCTTCCTCTTTAGCACTGAACCTCTATTTCCCACGCAAATAATGTTGTTAGTGATCATTAATGCTACTTAATATTGTGAAGAGTGGATGAGGTTATATATATACACACACACACACACACACACACACACATATATATACATATATATATATATAATGCTGTCACATAATGCACATTACTTTCTTGTTATAATTTATTAATAATCAAATGCATATGGGGCTACATTGGATCTCACAGGCTGAATTGCATGCTGCCAAGTCCCTTTGTTATTAAATGCTTCATTTTGAGTTATTTTACAAATGTATGTATAAATCCAGAGAGATTAAGTTGCAAATTTGCAGCTACCCTGGCAGTTCAGAGGCAAGATTGGGAGGAAGGTCAATTAGATTCCACTTTTAATCTTTTTTCCCCTTGAGCCTGGCAAGAGGAGGTGCTTCTTTTTAAAAAAAAAAAATTCCTTCAAAGAGTCCATTTCCCATCACTTGGATTATTTCCCTTGAGCCTGTCACTCTCTCCTCATCCTTTATCTAGTGCTTTGAACAGAAATCATCAGCTCTATGCTTTCTGCACGTCTGAGTTATTCTGTGTTGGAAGAGGGTCCAGGTGCACAGTGGGGGGATGGGATGGTGGAGTTTTAGGAGAGGGGAAGACGGACTATGAGGTCAATTATATTTGTAAAAAAAATTTTTGTTGGGTGGTTGTTTTGTGTGTGTGTGTGTGTGTGTGTGCGCGTGTTTCCAATCAAGGATTACTGATTTATCTCAGTCCCTTAATTGTATATTGCTTTTTCTCAGTTTGCCCACACATAAGCTGAAACTGATCATGCTGTGTTGTATTGTAATTATAATTAATTGTGGGCTAGCTGGAGTCCACTTTGTAATAAACTACATTACTCTTCTAAAATTGTTCTGGATTCTTTCTTTTCTTCATTGAATTATACTTAAGGTCTACAGCTAGCTGTTGTCTGGCTTCTTATTTCCCTTCTATTTCTAAAATTGTGTTCAATATCAAATGGTACGTCTCATGAAATGGACTTCCCTTGTTTCTTGTCTGCCCACAGCTTGCCCATCAGGGACATACAAGCCTGAGGGCTCACCGGGAGGGATCAGCACTTGCATTCCGTGTCCTGATGAAAACCATACCTCTCCGCCAGGGAGCACAGCACCTGAGGACTGTGTCTGCAAGGAGGGCTACCAGGCATCAGGGCAGACATGTGAAGGTGATCCTACACACACAGGGCTATGAGAGCCAGTAGGGAATCTGGAAGAGGGTCTCTTGGGGAGATCGTGCTGGTATATTCATTTAATTCATTTATGACAAATTTTAACATCTCTAATCATATTGGGCCTGGGATGGGATTGTCGATGTTGATCACATAGGTTATCTTGTTATCACTGACCATAACCTCATATTGCTCCAAATATAGAGGCTCTGAGGTCATAGAAGTGACTTAGCAGTGAACTCTGAAAAAATCAGTGCTTTGGGTGGGGGAGAATCCAAACTGAATCTGAGAGAGGAAAAAATTCGTTTTAATAATATATTTAAATATAAAATGAATTCATGTAGGCTCTGGTAATAATCAAGTCCATTTAAAAAACTTGTGCCTCAGTATTTATATAAAAAATTGTTAGGGTTTTTTTAAATAGTATACACCATGTAAAAGAAACTATGACTTTGGAGTTAGTAGCAAATACACTTTGCTGTACCACTATGTTCATTTTTTATTGTATGCCACTGAATGGAGCAAACAGGTTGTGATATATGAGAGTCATGCACTAGGATATTTTGTAACTATATTGATATAAAACTAAATATTTTTCAAGCTTAAAAATAGTATTTGAGTTTGCACTTAAGATTTAAGTGGAAGTAAATATCTAATAAGAGTCAGATGTAAAGGGTTTTTCTTCCATGGATGCAATTAGAAATTAGAATATAATAACTGGAAATGCTGAAGGCAATTGAGATAAAAGTATGGCATGTTCCCTTAAAAAAATGAAAGGAGAGAGATCACAGACAAAAGTCAATTTTGTTTTTCTTTCCTTCTGGTAAATTTTAGTGATCCGCTGCCCAACCCTGAAGCCTCCTGAAAATGGTTACTTTATCCAGAACACTTGCAACAACCACTTCAATGCAGCCTGTGGGGTCCGATGCCTCCCTGGATATGACCTCGTGGGAAGCAGTATCTTCTTGTGTCTACCCAATGGTTTGTGGTCTGGTTCAGAGACTTCTTGCAGAGGTATGCAAACTACCAACTCACATTGTTGTGGGAGGTGTTTGGTTTTTTTTGTTGTTGTTGTTGTGCTTGATTTCTTGATTTAAATTCCAGTCATCCAGTGAGTTCAGCATTCCTTTTGATTTCATAGACCCACAGGCCACTAAAAAGAGGGAAAATTATAAGAACTTTGAAGTCAAAACTGCTAACTTCAATTGACCACATTGTCATAGACTGTTGCTCTTCAGATTCCTTTTGTCACTAGGCAAAGGAGAAAACTGCCCAGGAAGTAAATGGACAGGGGATCCCCGAAAGCTTAAACTTCAAGAAGCCAAGACAGGGTGTTAAGGAAGGTTCTAAAATTGTCAAGGTGGGGTTTGATGCCAACTGTGAATGAGGTTCAATATCCTGTGACCAAATTGTTAACTAAATTGTATATCTTCAGTCTTCACTTGGATTGATAACATTGTATAGGAAGTGACACATTTCTAGAAGTAGGAACACACAGAGCCCATGTGGAAGGATCCTGGGTGTAAAAAAAGGTCAATGAAGAATCGAACAGAATCATGGGTAGCATAGCAGTAAGCAAGTTATTACCTCAGTTTACCTCCACTCTTGACATCTCCAAGACCTGCTTTCCTTTCAACTGTTATTTAACCATCTTCTTAAAGTTTCTGTTAGTAAGACTGGAAGGAACAGAAGAAAAGGTAGGCAGGGAGCAAGAGACAGGATGCTATGGCTTCCATAGGAAGAAATGTGGTATACCCTGTTAAATATGAATTTCAGATAAAATGTATTATTTTGGACCTGATTATGTAAAAACAGTATTTGTTGCTTTTCTAAAATTCAGATTTAACTGAGCACTGTGGTAATTGTATTTGTTTGTTGCCAAGTCTGGCAAAATTACTTGGAGAGGCTATTTCCTGGAGAAAGACAGCATGCTTGGAAAGGTGGAGGGATGAAGGAGAAGAGACAGACCCTCAACAAGGTGGATTGACCAGTGACTACAGCAGTGGACTTGCAGTGGGTCAGAGATTTCAAGAACTATAGCAGGACAGGGTTCAGATCTGTTATTCATAAGGTCGCTGTGGGTTGCATTCGACTGGACAGCACCTAACAACAGAAGCTTTTCTCAGGAGCTCAGATAGCTTAGTGGATAAGTAATTTCACTGCCAACCCAAAAGCAGGTGGTTCAAATCCACCAGCGACTCTGAGGGAGAAAGCTGGACAGTCTTTTCTTGTGGTATCTGCAGTCTCCAAAAACCTCCTGGAGGGACAGCAGTGAGAGATGCCTTTCATAAAGCAGTTAGACTCATTTTCATTTTTTTCTGAATTATGCATGTCTTTCTAATGAACCAAGGAATCTTTGTGGTTTCTCAATAATAAGTAGTTATACCACCACATCACAGTAAATTAAATTCTGTGATGCTGAGGGGGGTTTTTTCCACTTGAGAAAGATCCAAACAATAATGAGAACCCTACATATAACATCAGATTATTTGTTTTCAATAATTTATGCTATCACAGTTTGAAAGTTGACAGGAAGGATGTATCTGGGGGAAAATCTGATTAATCTTGAAGATGAGAAATACATCTGGTTCTCACATTGTCTAGTACATAGTGGATTGTTTTCTTAAAAGAATCATTACTGTTTTCTAAAAAGGCTCAATAAATATGTAATAGTTTCTTGTGTATGAATAGAAGCCAAGCGACATTTTTGCAGACTTTAAAAAAAAATTGGTCAAAAAAGTAAAACTAAAGAGACTATGAGACTAATGTGAGTTTTCAAATAATTAACACACATATCCCTATTAAAAAGGATCATAAATTATTTTATTGATTAAAAAAATGAAGCAGTTTAAAAATTAAGCAGAAATTATGATTATATGCTTTCTTTTTCCCTGAGGGACAATGAAAGTTTATTAAAACCAACATTTGAGAAGGGATGCAATTTGCATGTGTATGAGACACCAAATAAACTAATCTAGTATCAGCAGTCTCCAGAGATGCCACAAATTCATTTTGTATAGGGTTGAGAAGACTGGAGTAATTTCAGCATTTTAGTGAAACTGAAAGCATTTGCTTAATATGCTATTCCAGACTCTGTGCGTCTTGATCATAGTAATTTATCTTATTTACCTTCTAACCCCACATGACACTGGGTAATATGTTATACGTACATGATGGACATATTCAATAAAAGGCAACTGTCCCACTCACACAATAAATGTCCCACTCACATGATAGACTCACGCAATAAAAGTTGCAAGAGTAAAGGCAAAATATCTATATTCATTTTACAGTCATAGTTGATTTCAATCCAAACCGTAGCAGTAATGAAGAGGCTAGGGCTTATGGTTTCACCTCTAATCTAATGCTTGAATGTCCTCTAAGGAGTAATCAATCCTACACATGTACCTACAGCATTCAAGAAGTATTCTCTGCTAACTAATGCTGCTGGAACATGTTCCTTCAGGAGGACTTTATTTGACTATGCACTTGGAATCTTGTGCCCCAGCTTCCATCCATATTATCTTAAGGTGAAGTTTTATGTCTGCTATTTAAAAACTGGCAAATGCATAAAAGTGGAAGAAAAAAATACATCTCATCCTATATCCCAATAAAATTCTTGTATAAAAAGGGTTGTCATCAGAAATCCTAAGAGTTGTGGTGTCGTCTGACGTTCAGCACTGCAGAGGTGGCAACTGAGCCAACTGAACTTTGTTGTTTTGTAGAAATTTTTCTTGTTATTTGCACAATTTCTTATGCCTACAAGAGTAAACAAGCTATCAAAATAAGCATATGGGGGGAAATCCCAAAAACCAAACTCAGTATATGTGCCTGTTCTTTGGCAAACTCAATAGCAAGTTACCTTTCCTTCTGTATTTCTGTTTCATGAAAGATTTTTACATCCCATCTGACCGACAGGGTCTATCCATGTTTCATGGGTCTAGACAGCTTCCCTTCTCTCTCCTCGTCTGCCTCTCTCTTTATTGTCCTCTCTTCGGTTCTTTCCCTCTCTCCTCCTCTTCTCCCAGCCTCTCTCTTCCCTTCTTCCTCTCTTCTCTGCCTCTCTCTTTATTGTCCTCTCTTCGGTTCTTTCCCTCTCTCCTCCTCTTCTCCCAGCCTCTCTCTTCCCTTCTTCCTCTCTTCTCCTTCCTTTGCTTTCCTCTCTTAACTTCCCTCCCCTTTCTTTCCCCTTTACTTTTCTCCCTTTATCCCCTAATTGGAATTCTTTATTGAAATGGGTTTAAGCTGTGGCTGGATGGAAAGCAATATGGAAAGGCATTTAAAAATAGTTCTTTAGAGATCATTTTTGGGCGGTTTGTGTTTGTTTGTTTGTTTGTTTGTTTGCCTGTCTGTTTGTTTGTTTGTTTTAAAGAGAGAGACACACACACATAGATTGGGAACCAAAGACCAGAACTTGATGGAGTCAGAGTATTTGAGGGAGGTGATCTGAGAAGGTGGAGGACGTCAGAGAATAGAATCAGTGGTATTGGTGTTGATGAAGTCTACAGGAAATGGCCGTGGAAGAGGTGGTTAATGTAGGGTCAAGGAGATGGTGATCGGAGATGAGAAGATCAAGAATATATTGCAGTGGTCTCAGAAAATAACGTGTGTGTGTGTGTGTGTGTGTGTGTGTGTGTGTGTGTGTGTGTGTG
>NW_006399802.1:17486291-17531141 GCF_000299155.1 Elephantulus edwardii | reverse complement strand
TGTGTGTGTGTGTGTGTGTAAGAGAGAGAGACTGAAAAATAGAGAGTAAACTTTTCAAAGAATGACCCCAAGGTCTATAGACAATTAATTAAAGAAATATGTTGGATGTTACAAGAAGCAGCTAGATGTTGTTTGGAAATTTGTTGTTGTTGTTGTTATGTGCCGTTGAGTCATTTCCGACTCATAGCGACCCTATGCACAACAGCCTTAAACCCTGCTCTATCCTGCTCCAACCGCAATGAGGGAGCGATAATAAAAGAAAGATAGAGGCAGATAACCCAAAACTAATATAATTGTTCTATTGTCATTGAAGGCAAAAGAGTCTTTCATTTATAATTTCTTTTTCCTTGATTATCTTAGTGTGTTGTTATTAAGTGCCATCGAGTTATTGGCAACTCATAGCGACCCTGTGAATGAAAGCCCTCGACACTTGAGTGCATGACTTTCATCCTTTTTCCAGGTTCATAGGGTTTCCAGAGGCAAGCTATTATGAAAGTGGATGCCACTCCTCCTTCCAAGCTTTTCTTAATCGGGAAGCACCACCAAACACTGTGCACCAGGGTAACCATTATCACATTTGACACATCAGTGTCACAGTGTCACTTAACTTATAGGCTTCTGGGTTGTCTTCCTCTTATTAAAAGGAAAAAGTAGAAATGGAGAAAGACTAAAAGATCTTCTCCCAATTGTTCATTTTTTGTTGTTGTACATGGTCACAATCAACTCAAGATAATCCTCTAAGATGGAGTAGAACTTCCCCTGAGGGCTTCCAAGAATATAATCTTTATAGAAGCAGACTACTTATGTTTCTTCTGTGAAGCTAGTGGAGGATTGAAATTGCCAACTTTGGGGTTAGCAACCCAAGAGGTAATTCATTATGCAGAATGCCCTATGAGAAGCTTCCCTAGGATCCTACACAACCTAGTTTGCATCTTATCAACAGCCCGCATTGGGTGTAGTAGAGGTGAGGCGTTCCAGTCCTCAACCAGGTATTTTGCTACACTAACTAAAATGGGATTTATTACTGAAGACGAGTAACTGGAAGTCTTTTCTATAATAGCAGAAAAACAAACAAGACAGAGATGTCTAGTGAATGAACCAGAAGTAGCATCCTGGGTAGGATTTGCCGTGCATGTGTTTGGAAGAAAGGAATAAAAAAACTGGAAAAGACCATAGCTGTGATCAGAGAATAGGAATATGAGGATTTAGGATTGCAGAGGTTGGGTAGCTTTTCAGAAGCTGAGATCATAAAAACAAACAAACAAACAAACCAAAACAACACGCCTCGATATGCCCATGAGATCAGAGAACTAACCTGAAGTATCTGTCCTGCAAAAAAAAAAAAAACACATCTTTTTGCTGGACTAAATGAAAAACCTAAACTCACTGCTAGCTGGTAAGATCTGATCCATAGAGGTCCTGTGTTGTTCTGTTAGGTGCTGTCATGTCGACTATGACTCATAGTGACCGTAGACTGGAGGACACAATAGAACTGCCTTAGAGGGTTTCTATCATTGCCTCATCTTCCCCAAGGGACCAACTAGTGAGTTCAAACCACTGACCTTTCAGTTAGTTAGAAGCCCAACTCTTAACCCATTATGCTATGGTGTCTGGACAGCAGCACCTCAGCTGAGGACTTCATGTGCCTCCCTTTGTCACCTACACTAGTCCACAATCGCCATCATCCACTCTGAGCCAGATTCCTCAGTCAGTGGACTGAATGCAGTGATACTGTTTGGCCAATGCATTTGATATGATGTAAGCTTTCATTTGCCTTGAAATAATTTTTTTAAACAATGATATGTTATTTACTGGGTGAAATTTTAAGAAGAAAAGATGTACGTGCTTATACAGATGAGGTATTATACTGTTTTATTTTTAACCTTAATTAGGAAAACATAATCTGTTTTTCTTTGCTCTAGTGCGAACATGCCCCCGGATCCGCCCGCCAAAACATGGCCGCGTCAGCTGCTCTGCAGTGGAAATGTCCTATAGGACAACCTGTCTGGTTACCTGTGATGAAGGGTACAGGCTCGAGGGAAGTGGAAAGCTTACCTGCCAAGGAAACTCTCAGTGGGATAGTCTGGAACCCCGGTGTGTGGGTAAGTACCCCCAAGGGTGCATGCCTTCTGTGATTCATGTCTCTTGCCCACTGATATCTTCAGGTTTTTGTGAAGACCTAATGCTTAAAACTTACTCTAGGTATAGACATGCTCCCATTTACACAGAGGCACAGCCTTCTAGAAGGAGCTCTGGTGGCTTAGTGGTAAGGAATTGCTCTGCCAATCCAAAGGCATGAGGTTCAAATACACCATCTCCTCTGAGGGAGAAAGATGGACATTCTCCTGTACGATTTACTGGCTCTGAAAACGTGTTGGAGGGTCAGCTATGAGTTGGTTCCAACTGGATCTTACATAATAACAACAAAGAGACATATAGAGAATTAAATTGTTTCGATACCTTCCAGGGGTGAAAAGACTTCGCCAGAATTCAAATTTTCATCTCATTAAATTGACAGCTTTATGCAGCAATGCAGTTTTAAAAATGGGCCCGATTTGAATGGATTTTCTTAAAGTAAAATGCCTGTAACTTCTTTCTTTTTCTAAATACAGTTTACCTTTCCATATTGATAAATTCAGTAATTTTCTAGTTTACTGCTTCTTATGTGCTGTCATCCCAAATGGCAATGGTAATAATAATGATGACAATAGCTAATGAACTCCTACTATGTATTGGAGTCCTTGGATATGCAAAGTATGTAGTGCTTGACTATGTTCAAGGCCACTCAGAGGTGGTTGGAAAGGAAGGTCTACTTACTTCCAAAAACCAGCCACTGGGAGCTCTATGAAGCACAGTTGTGTTTTGACATATGCAGGGTCACCAGGAGTCAGAAGCAACTCCATGGCATCTGGTTTATCTTTATTCAGCTTGGTGTATTATGTGTCAGTACAGTACAGTACAGTACAGTACAGTATCCCTCAAAGCACTGTGATGTACCATCAAATCAAAACAGACTCACAGCTGACCCTCCAGCAGATTTTCAGAGGCTGTAAATTGCATAGGAGAAGATTGCCCATCTCTTTCCCTTAGGCCGACTGCAGGGATTAACGAGGGCAGCTGAGGCCCCACATTGGGTCACTGCAGCAGAGATCTGTGGGTGACAAGGAACCCAGGCCAGGTCCTGCTGGGATTCAGAGGCCCCAGCAGAGGTCTGCAGGCATCAGCAGGGGCAACTGTGGCCTCAGATGTGGTTCTGAGCATAGAGGCAGAGGTCTCTTGGCAATGAGGAGCCCAGGCCAGGCTCCGGTGGGATCCAGAGACCCTGGGCAGAGGTCTGCAGGCATCAGTGGGGGCTACTGCAGCCATGCTTTGGTTCTGAGCACCAGAGCAGAGGTGTGTGGTCAATAGGGAGCCTAAGCCAGGCCATACGGAGTGCCAGACCTAGGGGCCTTTGGATTTGCTTTAAGAGCCAGCACTGAAGATCCAGCTGTACCACTGTCTATGCCAGTGCCCCCATCCAAGACTCCATCCTGCCATGTTGCCATAGGCCTCAGCTGTGATCGTAAAAGAGTATCCTGTGCCATGGTTTCTATATGCAGGATTGTCTATGGTTTACTTTTAGAGGCACAACACCTATCTGTCAGTTCGATCATTGGATAATGGTTTGCATGCTGCCAATTACTTTATCTGTATCGGTTTGCGTATTATTTGCTCGTATTAATCCAGCACTTTTCTGTCAGTTTTATTGGTGTAGCTTGTAGGGTGCTCTAATGATGGAATCCATGCTGAAATAAAGATCAGTAGTCTACAGATATATTTTTTTTAATTTATGTTAGCTCCAAGGCAAAAAAAAATATGTTCTTTTTTGTCAGCTTAATGATGATCTATGGCATTTCTATTAGTAGGAACACAGATAACTTTTCCATATTTCCCAACAACAGAACACCACTGCTCCACCTTTCAGAAGCCAAAGGGTGTCACTGTGTTGCCTCCCAGCTGCGGCAAACAGCCAGCCACGCCTGGGACTGTCTGTCAGTTAAGTTGCCGCCAGGGATTCCTTTTATCTGGAGCTAGAGAAGAAGTGAGATGCACCACCTCTGGAAAATGGAGTACCAGAGTTCAGACAGCTGTTTGTAAAGGTAAGACATCTATCAGGTAAAAATCCCAAATTTCTAAATAGTCAGTGCAGGACTGTTCATCTTCATCCTCAGAGAATGTTCATCGGCCCCTAACTTTTGCTGCAAGCCAATAAGAAAATATGAAATGTTGTTACCCCAATATATTCTGTATATATTCTGTGAGGTTTCTTGTTCAAAATGGCAGACTTATTATTGTTAATGCCATACAAAGACAAGGGCATAAGAAATTAAAATAATGATAATGTTAGGACTGGTAATCAAGTAAGTTTTCCAGCAGCAAATGAAAATCTTTGAAAGAAGCAATGATGTCGGCCTAGAGACTAAGGTGCGCCTGATCCAGGCCATGGTCTTCACAACTACTTGCTATGCATCAGAGAACTGGACAGTGACCAAGGATGACAGAAGAAGAGTCAATACCTTTGAGTTGTGATGCTGGAGAAGAGTATTGGACATACCACAGACTGCCAGGAAAACAAATAGTTCTGTCTTGGAGAAAGTGAAACCAAGTTTCTCCTTGGAGGCTAAGATTTTGAAGCTTTGTCTCACATACTTTGGACACATGGCCAGGAGGGACTGGTCCTTGGTGAATTGCTCAGAACAGTGGAGGAACAATGCAGGAAAGGAAGACCCCAGATGAGATGGATTGACACAGTAACTGGGACAGTGGGAGTAGGTGTGTCAGAGTCAGTGAGACTGGCTTCAGAGCTGGTTGCTATGCATTGCAAGTAACTCAACATCGTCTAACAACAACAACATTTCACATAGGTAAGACTGGATTTTTTGAAGTCTACATCCCACCACATTCACAAGAGGAAATAACATCTTCCCTGTAGAACCAACTGTTGTGAAAAAGGAGCTACTGAGATTAGAAAGTATTTTTAGAAATAAAAATTTCTAAAATCCTTATCTCTAAGAAATTAAAAACATAAAGTGAATTTTTCTGCAAAGAATATTTGCATTTAGAAGACAAATGTTGAGCATTCTTTTAGAATGGAGAACTGGTACACATAGAAGTTAAATATCATATTGTTCAAACCAAAAAAGTGAAAGTTTAGAGAAACCAGTCTGGAAACTCCAGTCTCCGTATGAGCTCCAACAGAGAGGAAAATTATTTTCCTATCAGTAGAATAAAGTTCTAGAGAAGTTTGAAATTTATGTCAGTAATAGTCCCTTCCTGTTGAGGTAGAATGACTTCACTACTCCTGGTGGAATTTCTGAGAACTCAAGTTAATAGGGCCAGTCCTTGGAAAAAGATATTCTGGGAAAGGTGGAGAGTCAGAGAAAGAGAAGAGAAGACGGATTGACGCAATGACTGTTAACAATGAACTTGAGCATGTCAGGGATCTTGAGAATCATGTAGGCTAGGACAAAGTTCTGACATGTTATTCATGGGGTTGCTCTGAGTTGTAGCTAACTAGATTGTAATCAAGAACAAGTTTAATAGTGAGCTTTGGTGACAGAGTCCAAAGAAGTTGCTCTGCTAATCCAAAGGTTAGATCATAGGGGGTTGCTTTCCTAATACTCTCTGCTGGTTTGAATTCACTAGTAGCTCCTCAGAGGGAGCGCTGGTGGCCTCTTGATAAGAAGCGACTTCTCGCCTCTAGGCTACCAGATCTTCCTAAGAAGATACTTGTTGTTGTTGGGTACTATAGAGTCGGAACCGACCCGTAGCAGACCCTCCAGTGGGTTTTCAGGGGCAGTTGATTGCACAGGAGGAGATAGCTTCAAGTTAGAAATACAAAATCTAACAGGATTTTTTTTTCTGATGTGATTGATATGAATCTATGTGGTTTTGAGCCATCTGATTCGATGTCCACAGTATAAAGTTTCAAACCACCAAAAATATCAAACTCATTTGTTGTTTGTTTTGATAGTACATTTTAGTACTAATGAATTCCATTTAAAAAGCCCTGGTCTTTGATGTTATTCTTTCCCATGATACTCAATGGTTTTTTTAATTTCTGGGGATCCCCCCTATTTATTTCTTTATTTAATTAAAAATATGTAGTAAACATGTATTTTAGAAAGGCATTCTATAAGACAATGGAACAAGAGATAGACTGGCTTTCAAAAACCATTCATTCTGTTGGCAAGAAAAGCCAATTTCAAGATGCTAAATCAAGTGTTACGGTTTAGGAAGTATAGAGAATTATGACGACTTACGGAGTGAGCACATAAAATGAGTCTGGGGAGTCAGAAAAAGCTTCCTGATGCCCAAGTGGAGAGTAAAGGGCAGGAGTTACCCACACACACGAGGGAGAGGGCCGTGAAATCAAGGCAGTGAAAGAACATGTGCACAGGCCTAGTACAAGGAGGGCCGTGGCCCACGTAGGAGGCTGACAGTAATTCTGTTTGGAGCATGAGGTCCAGCAGGGAGGTTGGTAGGAACTGAGGTGAAGAGATCAGCTGCTTCCAGTGCAGGAACCAGGCTACAATGAGTTCTTGTGAAGGAGGCTGTTACAACTCAACCATTCAAGAATATGGTCATAGAGTATTCTTACAATAATGTTTTTATCTTTCTTAGTACTTAGAATTAAATATCATAAATGTGTGTTTTTCCTGAGTCAGATGTGGAGCCTCCTCAAATTAACTGTCCTAAGGACATAGAAGCGAAGACTGAGGAACAGCAAGACTCAGCTAATATTACCTGGCAGATCCCAACAGCGAAGGATAACTCTGGTGAAAAGGTAAGGCTTGTGCAAACACCTGCAGATTCTTAACATGGATTGTAAATACCCTACATCTTATATGTGTGATTAGGAGCATTTGCTATTACACAAATGAATTGTTTTTTACACCCACTTGTAAATACATGTAAGTTGTGCCAGCCAATTTATACATATTTAAAATATGTTGGAGAAGTTAAAAACCAAAAGCAACTGTTCTAGTAATTGTGCTGGGCATATTTACAATCAGAGATTTTTCATTTCTTTTTCCTATTGCACATGTGAGCTGCTGCTGGCCTAGTGGTGAGAAACTGCACTGCAATCCCAAAAGCATGAAGTTCAAATCCACCAGCTGCTCTGTGGATCCTAAGTGATTTAATTCTGTGTGACTTATGGTTTAATCCTATGTGATTAAACTGCCTCTGAAAACCAACTGGAAGGTCAGCTATGGGTTGTTTTCGACTCGATGGAACACAGTTCCAGTGCACATGTGACGCATAGACCTGAATGTGCTTTATTGTTGCTGTTCTTGTTATGTGCCTTCAAGTTGGAACTGACTAATAGCTGACCCTCCCATGGGCTCTCAGAGTCAGTAAATTGCATGAGAGGAGATGGTCCATCGTTCTGCCTCAGAGCAGCTGATGGTTTCAACCCATGTGTCTTTGGGTTGACAGCGCAACTCCTTAATACTAGGCCACCTTAGCTCCCTGCATATATGCTATAGATGCTTAGTATATTGGGCACACTGTCTTGTATGGTTCTACTTTCCATTCAAACACCCATGAAGCTATTCTGTATCAACAGAATTTCCTCTAAGAAAACTGCAGAGATGTATTCAAAGGCATAATGAGAATTCGCACTAAGCATAGCTTTTGTTTACATTGACACATGGGTGACATAGTTTTTAGTCTTTGAGTAAAGACAGTCTGAAGCATTAAGCATTTCTTCCTTTTATTTTCTGCTTCTAGCTCAGCATCTCAAAGGTTACACCAACTTATAAATCAGGTTTTGTATCTTTTATAAGCTAGGGGCCTAGTGAGTTGCTCAGAGCTGTTTCTCCTAATCAGCACCTCCTTTTTGCTTCATTTGGAGGCAGTTTCCTGTGCACATTTAATACACCCTAAGTTTATCAACTATTTGACCCTCATAGTCCCAATTATTTACTTACCTACCGCTGCTCCAACAAAAAACTGCAAGTTGGTGGTTTTTAGAACACAAAATATTCTTTTCTCTCAGTTTCCCACTGCCCTTGAGTTGGTTCTAACTAATAGCAACCCTCCATTAAGTTTCCAAAACTATAGCTCTTTCTACCACAGAGAGGCTGGTGGATCCAAACCACTGTTCCTTTGGTTAGCAGTCCAACATCTAATGTATGATGCTACCATAACTCATTTTCTCTCAGAAATCCACACTCAGGGTGCTGGCTCTGATAGAAGTCTTTCTTTATTAGCTCTTAGAAGATACTTGTCTTTTTACAGCATCTTTTTCTCAATTTCTTAACTATCTTCATGTGGCATAGCAATGTCTTCCTCCATCTCTGCTTGCTTGCTTGCTTGCTTCAACTCAAACGTGACTTGTTGCTTCCATGTGAAACTGACACCTAGCTGGCTCCCCAGCTCCGTTTCTGAGGCTGTAAATCATGCAGGGGGAGATTGCTCACCTTTCTCCCCTGGGGCACCTAGTACTTTTGAATCACCAGAAAGGTGGCACTTTTGAGTTAGCAATCCTGCTCCCTAAGAACTGTGCCACCAGAGCTCTCTTGTTGGTGTGTACCATGCGACTGGAATTGACCCAAAGCTGACTCTTCAGCAGGTTTTCAGAGGCAGTAAATCGCACAGAAGGAGATTGCTTGTTTTTCTCATCTGGTGGATTCACACTGTGTGCCTACAGGTTGGCAATACCACCAGCACTTCCCTTACACTACTCTTCTAGATCATCAAAGAACTCTCTAAGTCTCCTTTATCGTATCCCCAAAGAAATCTTCTAAAAATATAAGATATTGATTCTGCCTCATTAATATAATAAAGAAAATGTTTCCAAGTGGAATTATAACTCCTGCATAAGGATTTTCAACACATATTTTGAGGGGCCTAACTCGTTTCCTAGCACCATCCCAATGGTTTTATTCTCAATGTGATAAAGTCTATAAATTATAGAGGATAAAAATTTACAGGGCATAGATTACAGAGCACGAAAATCCAGCACACGATCACTTTCTTAAAGGAGAACAGAACAAATACAATACACAGAGAGGTGCACCAGAAGAAAACCTCAGTGATCTAAGGAAAGTCAGAGAATCTGCAATTACAAACAACTCGTGGGCTGCCAGAGAATAATAGTTAACAAGAGAAATATTTACACATATTTTGATAAAATCTTCAATCTTAAATATTTTTTAAAAATTCCACCTTAGAAGCGGGAAAGCCTAGATACCTCAAATGAAGAAAATTCAATCTGGCTTTGGACTCTTTCATAACAACATACCTAATCCAAAAGACATGGTAATAAAAATTATTATACTTTGTAAATGAAATGTTGTACTATCTATCCATAAAATGTTAAGGAGTTTCATTTAGTCACTTATTGCTATCAAGCAGGAACTAGTTTGACCGTGGATTTTCAGAGACTGCAAACAGATGGGAAGAAATTGCCTACTTCTGTCTCTTGATGGTAAATTTAAGTTGACATCACAACTCCCTACTCACCAGGGCACCAGTGTACCCTGAATCTCTCTCATTGGAAATTTATTTGAAGGAAATAACCAAAGTATTTTTAAATTAGACATGAACAAATAGTATCTTCTACAGCCTTCAATATGGATTGAAGCTCAACATCAAGAAAACAGAGATTCACACCACTGGGCCAATTGGCAGCTTCAGGATGAATGGTGAAGAGATTGAGGTTGTTAACAGCTTTAGTTTGCTTGGATCCACAATCAACACTCTTTGCACCAGCAGCTAGGAACTCAAGAGACCAGTTGCATTGAGAGGGTTGGCTGTCAGGGACCTCTTCAGAGTACTAAACAGCAATGGCATCAATCTGGAGACTAATGTGTGCCTGCTGTAGGCCATAGTCTTCACAATTGCTTGCTATGCTTCAGAAAGCTGAACAATGACTAGAGATGATAGAATTGATGCCTTTAAGTAGTGGTGCTGAATATACCATGGACTGCTAGGAGAACAAACAGGTTTTTCCTAGAGAAAATTAAACCAGGCTGCTCCTTGGAGGCAAGGATTCTGAAGCTTCATCTTACATATATTGGACATGTTGCAAGGAGGGACCAGTCCTTGGAGAGGGACATCATGCTTGGGAGCGTGGAGAGACAGTGCTAAAGAGGAAGGCCCTTGATGAGATGGATTAATTCAGTGATTGGGATAATGGGAGTAGGTGTGTCAGAGACAATAAAGTTGCCACAGGATAGAGCAGTGTTTAGGGACCGTTATATGTGGAGTCGTTATGAGTTGCAAGTGATTCCATGGCACATAACAACAAAGTTGTAAAATTTAGAACCAAATACAATGTCATTCATCTATCAGCACTCATGGAAATCAAACAAGGTGTTGCTTTGGGCAAATCTGCTTCCAGGGATCTCTTAAAGTCTTAAAAAGCAAGGATGTGTTTTTAAAGACCTAGGTGTACCTGACCTGAGCCATGGCATTTTCACTTGCTTCATATGCACATGTAAGTTAAACAATGAATAAGGAAGATCAAGAAGAATTGATGACATGGATTTGTGATATTAAATACTAAGGATACTGGCCAAAGAATAAGAAAACTTGTCTTGGAAGAAGGTGGTGTGACTTGGTGGCACATACATTAGGCATGTTATCAAGAAGGGACAGTCTTTGCAGAAGAGCACCAGGCTTAGGAAAGTGAAAGTTCAGTGGAACAGAGGAAGACCTTCAACAATATGGGTTAACATAGTGACTGTGTTACCCTAAAACTCTGGTCTAAAACCCTGGAGCCTCTAAAGACCCCGAGTTTCAAGAGAAAGACAAAATCCTTTGGAAGCATAGCCAACAGAGAAAACCAAGAGCAAATTAGGATATATTTAGAGATTTCACAAGCTCTCCCAGCAAGTGACCAAATATAGGAAAGAAAAACAAAAGCTGAAGGCCAGTGATCAGTAGGCTTGCTGATGGCCCACGATTAAAATTTTTGTTACCATTTTTATAGTTGTCCTTTCCTCAGCTAGAAATGTTGCTGGATATCATTTCCTCAGCTGGAAAAGTTAGGGGTTTTCTTTCTTCCTGCCAATCAGACATCAAGATGTCTTTCTGAAGGATCTCCTATGGTAACTCACGCCTGTTCTGTGAGTTCTAATTTCTATCCTACCCTAAATTTGTGATAGTGACAAAATAGACAAAATGGCATTAGTGCTTCCAGCTGCGTCCCTTCAACTGCGACAATAGGTTTTGTTCTTTTGTACGTAGGTTGGCTATGAGTCAGAGGTGATTCCATAGCACATAACAACAACAAGCACAGCATATGTTTGTTGTGCAGATTGATATGAAAACATTTAAAAGTCATCTTAAGTTTTAAAGACTATGTTGTTACCGTTGTGTGCCATCAAGTTGGAACCGACCCATAGCTTACCTTGGAACCAGTTTTCAGAAACTAGGAATCTTTTGGCCGAGATTGTCCCTTTCTCCCGTGTAGCCGCTGGAGGATTCTAAGTGCCTGTCTTTGGGTTGGCCTCACAACTCCTTACTAGTAGACTACCAAAGCTTCCCAAAGACTCGGTAGTATCATGGAAAAAAAATTCTTAAAATATATTAAGAAACATCTCATGTGTACTAGCATGCAAAGCCTATAAATTATGTAAATAGAACAGTATGGAAAGAAATACAGCAAAAGATGTGCCTGATTTTCTTTTTGTCCTTTTCCACAACATGTGATATAGTTTGTCCTACATTACTATACTTGATTAATAATTTATATGAAACAAATAAACTATTAATTTTCACTTTCAACATATTTATCTCCAAAAGGTGTCAGTTCACGTCCATCCAGCCTTTACTCCACCTTATCTTTTCCCAATTGGAGATGTTGCTATCACATACACGGCGACTGACCTGTCCAGCAACCAAGCCAGCTGTACTTTCCATGTCAAGGTTATTGGTAAGTCTCCTGTAAATACATTTGGATAGGTTTATAATTAGGAAGGT
Organism: Elephantulus edwardii; assembly: GCF_000299155.1. Lineage (NCBI taxonomy): Eukaryota > Metazoa > Chordata > Mammalia > Macroscelidea > Macroscelididae > Elephantulus > Elephantulus edwardii. The sequence goes on along the minus strand of NW_006399802.1, from coordinate 17,519,168 downwards.
AACTAACGAGTTGTCTAGGCGGCTAGCGAGTTGTCCTGCCAAACCAAAAGCAGATGGTTTGAATCCACCAGCTGTTCTGAGGAAGAACAATAAGCGATCCCTTCCCATGTGATTTACTGCCTCTGAAAACGTGCTGGAGGTCAGCTATGAGTCAGTTCCAATTTGAAGGTACATATAACAACAACAGCAACATAAAAATAACCTAATATCCCAGGACCTTTCTGTGTCCTTTGTCTTCTGTAACTTCCTTTTGACTCATTCGTCCCACTGGCATTGAGTTTGTGTCCTTCAAGGAATAGCACCTCCTGGCCTTCCAGCAGTATCTCACACTCATCCCATTTTGCATGTTGTACCACATGACTAAGACATCTACACTTCAGTCCCTTCTTTTAGTCATCATTTAGTCTGTCTCGGCCCTTCAGATAAGAGACTTATTGTGGGGATATCTAGTTTTGTGATCACTCTTCTTCAGCTCATCTAGGAAGGTTCTCTTGACCTCCCTGTGGGTCAGGTCAACTGTTATGAGCAGACCCCTGTATACAGCACTGCCTTGCACTCAGCTTGTGCTCATGATGGAACCTAGCATTTCTTCTTTACCAGACCAAGAGCAGGATAGCAAGAAATAGCTCTTTCTTTTGATGCTCTAAGGGACTAGGGATAAAGTATCCCTCAGTATCCCTCGTTAGTGACAAGGAGTTGCACTGCCAACCCAGAGGCATGTGGTCTGAATTCACCAAGTGCTCTAAGTGAGAAAGATGTGAAATTTCCTCCCATGTGGTTTGTAATCTCAGAAGACTCACTAGGGGTCAACTATTAAGTCATTTCTGATTAGATGGCACATAACACAAACAACATTATTAAAGAGACCTTTTGTCTTACAAGGTCAAGATTTCAATCAGCACAAGAATATCTCCGTTCTTTCTCTCAAAGAGCTATATCACTTTCAGATCTCAGCAATGACTTCTCTTTCTGATTCATGTTCTTCAGATGTAGAACCACCTGCCATAGATTGGTGCAGATCTCCACCTCCAATCCAGGTCTCTGAGAAAGAGCATGCTGCGACCTGGGATGAGCCACAGTTCTCAGACAACTCAGGTGAGAATTCAGGGTAACCTGGAAATATATTTTACTAAAGGAATAATAAGTTAAAGGATAAAAGAGAAAAGCAAAGCAGATTTTAACTAAGTAGAATGAATACTTGTAGAATGAATAAAGGAATATGGTTTAAAGCTAGGATGATTGTACAATTTAGCATTACTAAACTATGAGGTTTTCTTTCAGGTACTAGTCAGTGGATACAAATTAAACCTGGTGTAGGTGCTATATTTTAATGTTTTCTGATAGATACATTTTATATCCAAGTTTATATTTTCCTAAAGACATAAATTATGCATCCTTTTGGTATCTCAAGCATGACGCTGTGCATTTATGTAATCCTTAAATAATTGTCAAATAAATGAATAATTCATAAGAAAGAAAAAAGAGCAAATACCACTGAACTGCACTTTAAAGGCTTTGCTAAAACCCAACAAATAGCAGTAAAATACAAATTGATAGGAGTTCTCAATTCAATTTTTCATTGTTAAAACAGATTGGCTTATTCAAGGAAAACTTTTTCTTTAGCAAGAATACCATAAGCTATTTTTCAATCTACTGTTTGCATATTATAGTAGTAATATTAAGTCTTTCTTTTCTACAAATAGCCAATATCAGTATAAATAGCTGCCCAGCTGTGTGGTATCAATAGAAGATGAAACTTGAAGTCAAATAAGGTGACTTTAAAGTGACTAAAGTTCCATAACTTAGCATCTGACCCTTCTTTCCTTCTCAGGGGCTGTATTGGTCATCAGCAGAAGTCATTCTCCGGGAGACCTCTTCCCTCATGGGGAGACTATAGTACAGTATACAGCCACAGACCCATCGGGCAATAATAGAACATGTGACATCCACATTATCATAAAAGGTATATCCCATTGCCACCAAGTCAATTCAGATTTATAGCAGCTCTGTTGGTCAGAGTAGAACCATCTCAAAGAGGTTTACAAACTTGTAACTGACATCTTTCTCTGTCGAGCAGTTGGTAGAGTCATACTGCTTACCTGGATAGCAGTTGAGAGCTTAAATTATGCCAATATGGCCATAAAAATCTCATTGATAGCACTATAAGTGATTACGGTAGTACTGTATTTTATGTGAGAGAAAATGGCCAATACACAGCAGATTGTTAAGGTTAGAATATTGACATAGCTTACTTAGCGGTCCAGTTGTCATCCACACTCATTTGTCTTGATGATAAGTATAAATATTTTCTTCCACAACATTTCTAACTTAATGTTAACATTTTTCTAGAGTTATGAAATATTATTGTCTTAATCTTATTTTGAACCCCAAGGAGACAGGTTCTGAAAACATTTAAACTTTTATACTTAAAAAAGTATAACATTTGTTAAATAATGTTATACTTCATTTTTATTAAGAGCATGCAAAAATATAAGCTGAAGTAAGAAATGCTCTTATTTTTTTCATAAAAGATGCACAACCTCTAATTACACAGAAGTATAGCTTTTTGGCATGTGCCTCCTCAGGAGCTACAAAGCCGACCCTGCTACAATTCCTCTTCAAAGTGTAGTGGGGACGTTTTTCTCAAAAGACTAAACAAGAGGGATCCTTTATGGAATTCATTTTCATCTTGGAATTTAATTTCTGTTTCTCATAACATCCTATATGAAGGTACGGTTTCCTCTGCGCAGGTTCTCCCTGTGAAGTTCCATTCAGACCTGTAAACGGGGACCTTTTATGTACTAAGGATCATGCTGGTGTTAACTGTACCTTAAGTTGTTTGGAAGGCTATGATTTCACAGAAGGATCTACTGAGAAGTATTACTGTGCTTATGAGGATGGGATCTGGAAACCACCGTATTCCACTGAATGGCCAGATTGTGCTAGTAAGTTTTCGTTTTATTCTGAAGTTTTTTAGTGTGTAAAATAAAGCATTAAAGAGGGAAATTGCCTTTCTATATGGATCAAGTTTAATGGGTAGAAGTGGTACCGGAAATTTAAGATGTTTCTGCATAAGAGAAGTACTCATTCTTGAACTGAAGATACTAGCCTACCAGAGTGTTGTTATAAACAAAATTCCTATACAACAAGGTTCAGCTGAATGCAAAACCTTCTTGACCCTCTCATTGGTATTTACCAGAAATACTTACAAGAGATGATTTGTAAAATGAAATGTATAGTCATATAGTCTGTTGTTGTTGTTGTAAAGTGCCATCAAATCACAGACAGCTCATAGTGGCTCTATGAAGGAGAGTCCTTGATGCTTGGGTGCTTTTCATCCTCTCTCCAGATATAGTCTGTAGAAGAACATATTTAAATAAAAATCTATTTATCTGTTAAATGAAATATAACAGTATACTCCCTTTAGATTTGAGTTAGATAGAAGCTAAATTGTAACCTTAAATCTGTATTTTTTTAAAAAATGATTTCTTTTTTTAGTGCAAGTAAATATTCTCTGAATTGTGTCTTGATGAGAACTGTGCATGGTATTTTCACAAAAAAAAATTAGGTTCAACAAACTTGATGTAATTTGTCCAAAATTAGAGAAATCAATAGCAGCAATATTACTCATCTTTTCTTGGTTTTAGAGGTTAAGATTTTAATAGCAATGTTGTTTCTATAGAGGCATTGTCTGTGAATATTTTGGAAATCTTGAGTCTAACTACACAAGAATCTGCATAGAAATTTGTCTGTGTGGAAATTACATTTCCAAGAAAAATGGTTGCACATAATATGTAGAAAACTTTCAATTCCACGTGCTTCTTAGAAGCGAGTATGGTGAAACTTCATCCTACTAACTTTGAATATGTCTAACAGGAGGGACCACTCCTTTGAGAGAAGGATATCGTACTTGGTAAAGTCTAAACCAAAAGCCCAACCCACCTCTGCCAAGTTTATTCCAACTCTTGAGGACCTTTCGTCAAGTTTCTGAGGCTGTAAATCCATATGGGAGGAAATTACCCACCTTTCGCCAGCACAGTAGCTGGTGGATTCAAACTGTTGACTCCTGGTTATCACATAATACACTACGCTATCAGAGTGAAGAGTCAGCAATAAAAAGAGAAAGACCCTCAAAGAGCCTTCCTCTCTTTGAGTACAACGATGAGCTCAAACACAGGCAATTCTGAAGACGGCATAAACCAGGCAGTGTGCCTTTCAACAAGGTTGCTATGAGTGGAAATTTACTCAGTGGCACTCAGTGACAATAATGACTGAAAATATAATTCCTGTCTTTGACCTAGCCTGAGTTTTTTTACAAAATTCTCAAGAATATATGAAAACATTTTTTATGTCCATAGTTACCTTAACCATTTGCTTTCTCATAGGACTGGAAGTTTTAAAAAGCATCTATCAAAAGCAAACTCTTGTCACTGCATAACCGAGCATGGTGTTACTTGCCTCATTCTTTATTAAAGTCAATGAATGCAAGTAATTTTCCTAAATGATCAATAAATGCCTTGAAATTTTTCTTAACACTCAGTGACTATCTAGAAATTTTCCTTAACTATCATCATAAGTCTTTCTAGAAATCTTATAAATTGTGTCAGATTTAAATACCAGGTTATACTGATTTCATAAGAAGTGAAATCTTTGGAAGGCACTAACCAATTGAAGCTGTTTGTTCAACATTTTCCAGTAAAGCGTTTTGCGAACCATGGGTTCAAGTCCTTTGAGATGCTTTACAAAGCAACTCGCTGTGATGACACGGAGCTCCTGAAGAAGTTTTCTGAAGCTTTTGAGACCACCCTGGGGAAAATGGTAAGTCAGTAGGACTCCATTATTGTCTTTCATGTTTGAAAGGACAAGGTTGAGCTTTTCATAGTCTCTTGATCACAAACAACTGAAATTCCTCAACTTTAACTCCTTTGGGTTGTTTTGTGGTACAGACATGTCCCTAATATTTTAGAAGTACTAATAAGTTTTGGACTTCTGGAATGAATTGTAAGTACATCTGCATTAAAACTTTTGTGAATTTTTTTTTAACTTGCTGAGTCAGAAAGTAAGAGAAGTCTAGGATCCATGTGGTTTGAGAATACCTCCTGTGTTATTTAAAGTCTGACAAATGGGCCCAACACAGTAGGATGCATTTTTTCATATAATAGGGAACTAGTTGAATGTTAAGATGCTTTTCTTTTTTATACATTTTTGCTTAGGAATATTTAAGTGATGGACTGGTGGCAAATAGAGCAAAATATTTAACTCCGTTGAACATCTTGAAAGAGAAAAAAATGTGTTTTATTTCTATCCCGAGTAGAATGAATAGCATTTTATTTACTTACTAATAAGCATTATATAATGTAGCTTGTAATGGGACAAGCACTGATGTAAATGCATAAAAACATTAGCACATTCATTTAAAAAATTATTGTTAACTACAATTTAAATGCATCCTGTAGAACTGGTGCGTAGGGCCGGAACGAATGTCGCGTGGTTTTTTAGGAGAGGCTATTCCTTGGAACGGGACATCATCCTTGGAAATGTAGGTCTTGGGGCAGAATAGATTCTGGTGGTTCTCACTTTTGCATCCTGTCTGCAGTGAACACCTTTGTCTCAGTTAATAGTTTCGTTCCATCATTTCCAACTTCTTCATGTAGGCATGTAGGGATCTTGGAGCACCAATATGGGTCAGGGCCATAAGACCCCAGATGTGCTTATGAGGGCACAAAACTGACCAATGACTTCCTTCCTTACCGCAGATATGGGCACTCTTTAGATCAGTATTCATATTGCAGATCAAATGGATCCACACCCAGAAGCTCTGCTAGGAAAACAAACAGATTTGTCATGGAAAGGGTTAAACCGGGTGGCTCCTTGGAGGCGAAGATTCTGAGGCTCCGTCTAACATATTTTGGACATGTTGTGAGGAGGGACCGGTCCCTGGAGAGGGATATCATGCCTGGGAGGGTGGAGGGACAGCGCAGGAGAGGAAGGCCCTCTATGAGGTGGATTGATTCAGTGACTGGGATTTTGGAATGGGAGTGTCAGAGACAGTGAGATTGGCACAGGACAGAGCGGAGTTTAGGGCTCTTGTACATAGGGTCACTATGAGTCGCAAGCAACTCGACGGCACATAACAACACAACAACAACAATTTAAATATATTTATTACACTAATTTCCAAAGAAATTAAAAAATACTTTAATATTACTAGCAAACTAAGAAAATTATAATATTCATGAAGTCAGCATTGCTATAAATCTCTATTTGAAGGCAACAATATGAGTCCTATTAATTATACTCTACCCCAAACAAGTCCTTAAAAATCGAACCCAGAGTGCTTGTTGTCTCAAATTATATTTGTCTGAAATTGTGTGTATTAGAGTCAATGTATACCATAACTGAATTGTAGTTACACTTCTTATAATTGGTATTGTAAACCCAAATGTGATTTTAAAACATATGTTCATTCATTTAACAAACGTTTGGTACCTGTCTTCTATCCTAGGCACTAGAGGTAACTCTCATTCACGGCATATGAGTCATTTCCAACTCATAGCAACCCTCCAACAGGTTTCTGAGGCTGTAAATCATGACGGGAGGGGGCTGCCTATCTTCTCCTCCCACTGGTGGATTTAAACCACCAAGACTCATGGCAGTTAGTTAGCAGTGCAGCTTGCTATGAATTAAGCCATCCAATCTCCTTGCAATAATATAGATATGAATAAAATTGCCAAGAATATCAGGAAACTCTGGGGTCCTGTCTCTTCTACTGAAGAAGACATAAAGGCGAAGGGAACAAAGAACTTTGGGGTCTTTTCTACTTAAGAAGACGTAAAGGCTCGGGGAACAAAGGTCTCATCTCAAGTACAGGCAGATGTGTCTGACACTTTATCTTCTTCATCTTTTTCTTATAGATCCCAACCTTTTGTAATGATGCTGATGACATTGACTGCAGACTGGAGGACCTGACCAGAAAATACTGCCTAGAATATAATTACGACTACGAAAACGGCTTTGCAATTGGTAATTCAGTTATTTAGTGTTTGTAATTTGCAGTGCTAATCTGCAAAATGAGAAATAATCCCAGAAGAATAACATATATTAAAAAATTAATCTTTATAAAATTTTCATTAAATTGCTAATAAAGTTAACTTTTATTAATTACTTTTAATAAAGTATTCCCAAAATTCTCATCAAAATTCTTCAGAGTGACAAACCACTGAGAAAATGAACTCAAATTATGATTGGACAATTTTACTTACTTAAAAGAAGATGTAATAACTGTGAAGTACACACACCAACTTCATATGGTTGTTAATTCATTCACATTACAACAGATATCCTTTTTGTTTCTGACGCTAATATTAGTAATACTTCTTTTACTACTGATTGTTGTCTTAGACTTAAAGTTAAAAAAATCATATATGTTTATTAAGAAATGCTAAAAATCCCAAATTATAAAGTTAAGATAATCCTCAACACTAACTATTACATGTATATAATTCTCTGTGGGTATGTCCTCATACTGTGTGTTGTTGTTGGGTATCATCCTATCTACCATGACTCATAGTGACCCTATGAATGACAGCTCTGAACCCTCCCTAGGTCCTATTTAGTAATTGTTAATGTTTTAATTAACATTATATTGAGAACATTTTTATGTCATGAGATGCTCTATACACATACAGCATATTCTTTCTCCAGTCAGTTTACCATTATTTACATAAACAATTTACTGTTGGTGGGATTTTGAGTTGTTTTTAATTTTTAGCTGTTATAAATTCTTAGTGAACATTGTGGATATTCAGGCTTTAGATGGGGAAGAGTAAAGCAGTGCAAGTAATGGGGTTAGTAGTGGTATATTTTTAATATAACACTTCTTCGGTTACAAACCAGCCAAGTTTCCCCTCCAGTATTTTTTTAAGTAGGCAGTAAGGGTACAAAGATTTACATAAAGTGGAGTTAATCATCATCATAAAGTTATATATAAGGTAGGTGGTAGCTGACATCTAGCAAAAATTTCAAGTCCAGTTTTTTAGAGTCATGCATTTGCAAGTTATATGGCTGATGCTGAAGATAAGGCTTCTTCCTTGAATATCTTCCCTCTCATTTTCTTATTGCCATCAAGTAGAAGAAAACTCATGGCTGACCCTCTTTTGGGTGACCCAGGCTGTAAATCACAAAGGAGATTGCACACATTTCTCCCAAGCACCTAGTGGATTCGAACTGCTGGAGAGATTGCCTTTTGGGTTAGCAACCCAACTCCTTATAGACTGTGTCACCAGAGCACCCTTGCTATCTTCTCAGTAAAGTCAAAAGATCAAATAAGGTTTATAGTAACACTCTAGCAAGTCTTAAAATAATAATAGTCAATAAATATATTAATGTGTATTTGAATTAATAATAATTATGTCATTAAATTAAGAGTGAAATAAGATGCCAATTTTGACCCATCAAATAAAGACCCACTAATAAGAATTATAATGCCCAAAGTTGGCAAGGGTATAAGATATAATCATATATATTGTATGCAAAGGAGAAATTAGAGTGGAGTTGATGATGTGCGTCTACTAATCTGTAGAATGTTCATATGTTCAGGGCCAGGAATTCTATTCCAGATATTTATTATGATTAAAAAAAATCATATCAGTGTACAGAAATGTATCACATTACATAAATTCTGAGAGACATTTTTTCTTTTTCATTTTGACATCTCTGAAATTGGGTTGTGCATTCTCCTTGATCGAGTCTCAGATCTAATTAAATACTCTGTATAAGGATGTTCTAAAACTTTGAAATAACCTAGAAGTCTAAAAATAGGGAGCTGGTTGGATAGTTAGTTTGTTAGAAATAGAAAGGAATACTTTAGAATTATTAGAAATAGCATGGCAATCCCTCAGTCAAACGGGGCCCAGAGATGCTTCTGGAAGAACCATCATGATAGCCGCCCAAAGAGAACCCCAACTTCAGTTCAGACTCGTTGGTGGTTGGTGGTTGGAAAAACAACGTTAGTGAAACATCACCTGACTGGTGAATTCGAGAAGAAGTATGTAGCCACCTTGGATGTGGAGGTCCATCCCCTGGTGTTCCACACCAACAGAGGACCAATTAAATTCAATGTGTGGGATACAGCTGGCCAGGAAAAATTTGGGGGACTGAGGGATGGCTATTATATCCAAGCCCAGTGTGCCATTATAATGTTTGATGTAACATCGAGAGTTACCTACAAGAACGTGCCTAACTGGCATAGGGATCTGGTTCGAGTATGTGGAAACATCCCCGTTGTGTTATGTGACAACAAAGTGGATGTTAAGGACAGGAAAGTTAAAACAAATTCCATCGTTTTCCACTGAATAAAGAATCTTCAGTACTATGATATTTCTGCCAAAAGTAACTACAACTTTGAAAAGCCTTTCCTTTGGCTTGCTAGAAAGCTAATTAGAGAACCCTGACTTGGAGTTTGTTGCCATGCCTGCTCTTGCCCCACCAGAAGTAGTCATGGACTCAGCTTTGGCATCACAGTATGAGCATGATTCCGAGTTTGTGCAGACGACTGCTCTCCTGGACGAGGATGACGATCTGTGAGAATGAAGCTGGAGTCCTGTGTCAGAAGTCTAGTATTATAGGCAACTGTCCTGTGATGTCAGTGGTGCTGCATGTTTGTCACTTTATTATCTAGCTAAGCAGAACATGTGCTAATCTTTGGGATGCTCAGGGAGAGATGAATGAGCTTCGGAGTGAGTGTGGCAGTTAAAAAAACAAAACAAAACCCCTTCATTTTTTTGAACCTGCATATTTAGCTGTTTTAGAAGGCAGTTTCCTTCTTGAGTTTCATATTATACAAGACTGCTACAGTCAAATCACAATATTCTGTGGCAAAATCTTGTTACTGTCATTCCCATTCCTTTTTGTTTAGAACCAGAATAAAGTTGTATTTCAGCTAAAAAAAAAAAAAGAAAGAAAGAAATAGCATGGCAGATATATTTTTTACCCCAGAAATACCAAGATATGTAGTTAATTGAAAAACAATTACCAAATAATATGAATAGTATAATCTTGCTTTGTTAAAAGTGTGTTATTTTTTTTACCCAGTGTGCATACATACACACATTTGTAAGTAAAGAAAAAGTGTTAATAATAGTTATTGCAATTTGGTAGAATTGTAGATTTCTTAAATATTTTTCTTAACACATATGGTTTCATTATCTACAATAAATGTGTATCATTTATAGAAAAATATTTAAGTGAAAATTTAAAAATTGATGAGTACAGTATATTTCAATAACCATAAACATAAGTTCATCAAATAATTACTTAAAGGGCTACGCCTGTATAAATAGAATTTTATTTTAAAGCACATAACTGAGCAACATGACTAGAGTAATTTACTGAAGCTTTACAGTGAGTTAATTACTGAGTTTGAAAAATCATATATTTATTCCTTTATTCCACAATCTACAAGATAAAAATCATTCATTATACCAACTTGGAAACTTGGCTCAGAGAGATTAAACTAACTTGGGCAAGATCATAGAAACTTCCATCATAAATCAAGAAGCCAGAGTGGGAACCCAGGGTATTAATTACAGCACTTTCAGAGAATTGCACACATGTGTACTTCCTCGAGTATAATTACATGATATAAATATTTAACTATGTTCGACCTTCATAAAGTACTTCCAACCTTCAACAGATGAGGCAACCATCTTTAAAAATCCTTACAGGCACTAAGATTATAAAGTTTGTATTTAAAAAAAACAAAAAGTACAAATTCTGAAGAAAAATAAGAATCCATTATAATTCTATACCCATTCTCTGTTGTTATTGTGTTGTTGTGGTTATGGTTGTCAAGTCACCTGCAACTCATAGTGACTATATATGTACAACAGCTCTGAAGCCTGCCCTGTCCTGTGCCAGTCTCACTGACTCCAGCACACCTACCTACATTGTCCTAGTCACTGTATTAATCCATCTCAATCCGGGGTTTCCTCTCCAGCACTGTCACTCCACCTTTCTGAGCATGAATGTCCTTCTCCAAGAAGTGGTTACTCCTGGCTGCGTCCCCAAAGTACCCCTAAAACTAAGGTAGTTAACTCAAAACAAACAAATAAAAACACTTCTGTCAAATGAATATGAACTCAAAGTGATCTTACAGAATAAAGGAGACCTGCCTCATAGGGTTTCCAAGGCTGTAATGTTTCTAGAAGCAGAACGCCACAGCTTTCGTCTAGGAAGCAGCTGGTGAGTTCCAAATGGGATCTTTCCATTAGCAGCTGAATGTTACAGCCACTGTGCCACTCAAGAGCCTTACTTATAAAAAGTAGAACAAAAGACTTAAATTCTGTAGAGAATTTTCTTTCTTCTTTTAGGCTAAGTCAGGGGTAATCTTTGTTTTTCTAGTCTAATTCAGAGTTTAGGAAACAGTCAAGGGCAGTTCAACAGACCTGTTTCTTGAGGTTTAACGTCAGAACCTAAACAATGATAAAGATGCAACCGTGTCTTTTTGTTTCTCTGCTCTCATTGCCCAGGGCCAGGTGGTTGGGGTGCAGCAAATAGGCTGGATTACTCTTACGATGACTTCTTGGATGTTGTACAAGAAACTCCCCCAGGCGCCAGGAGAGCCAAACCTTCACGGATCAGAAGAAGTACTCAAATATCTGACCACAAAATTAAGTTAATTTTTAACATTACAGGTAAGAACACACTATCTGGGGAAATGATGTCCTGTAAAAGTCTTGGTTGAAAATCAATTTCTCAGTTCTTATTAGGAGAAAATCACTCGAGAACAAAAAACTGTTGTTGTTGTTGTTGTGTACCATTAAGCTAGAACCAACTCATAGCTAACCCTCCAGCAACTTTTCAGAGACAGTAAATCGTATGGGAAGAGACTTCCCATATTTCTCCAATGGAGCAGCTGGTGGAGTCGAACCGCATGCCTTCATTTCTATCTTGTCTTTATTGCTTCTTTAATATCACATGTGAATGTCATGGTTTTCATAGTAATAAACATGCTGCTTTCTTTTCATCTTGGCAGGATGAGCTACAGTGTGGGTTTTTTCCCAATCTAGAGAATACAGGATTGTGTATGCTGTAGTATTTACTTTTGCTGTCTGTAACTCTTGTGCACCTGTCTCCTTTTTCTTTATAGTTATTATACTGATCGCCTCTTAATACGTGTCTATTACCTATAGAGTGATGTCTTTGATTTTTAAAATGCAACTATTTAATATATCATACTGAAGAACTCCCCCAAAAAGTTGATGTAGATGACAAAAGAACAAGAAAAAGTATATTGTTCTTAATTTTATCCACATAGTAGTTGTTTGGTAAATGCTGGTTGGATTTATGTCTTCCTGAGATATCTTTGTATGCTGTTAACTTTCTGGTAAACGCTAACTCTGGATGGCTTTCTAAATCATCATATGCTTTATTTTGTTTTGCTTTGTTCTCAGCTAGTGTGCCATTACCTGAGGAGAGAAACGATACTATTGAATTGGAAAATCAGCAACGACTCATTAAAACATTGGAAACTATCACAAATCGACTGAAAAGGACCCTCAATAAGGAGCCCTTGTATTCTTTTCAGCTTGCCTCTGAAATGCTTGTAGCTGACAGCAACTCATTAGAAACAGAAAAAGCTTCCCTCTTCTGCAGACCAGGCTCGGTGTTGAGAGGACGCATGTGTGGTAAGAACAGCACCTCCAGCACTTAGCCCCCACCTGGGAACAAAAGATCCACTGCATTTGGGATCAAATGAGACAGGAAAGCCATTTACTACTACAAAGGGATATTGAAATGAAATGTATATTTTTCTATTATCTGGTGGTGGTTATTATTACTAGCTTGTCTCAAGAATGTATGTGATCACCAATGGTCAGGAAAAGAAACTATTTTAAGTGAGGGTTGACAATTTGTTTTATTCATAGATGATAGACTCCTCTGCTTTCAGCAGCAATTCTAATAGTAATCCCTAGTGCTTTTTGACCATTGCTGTATGGAGGCTAAAGACTATGTGTAAGCCTATTTAACGATTCTTTCAAGTATTATAATAATTAAGCTTATTTTAGAGACTAGAAAACTGAAAGTAGAGATGCTGGCCACTTACTCATGAAGTCTTATCCATTAAGATAGTAATTGGTGTAGCTAAGATTCCCACCCAGGCAGCCAACATCTAAGCTATAACTTTTTTTATAATGTAGTTGAAATTCATACAACAAAATTGACCACTTTAAATGTACAGTTCATTGGCATTTAGTGTTCTCAGTGTTGTGTATTATCATCTCTTGTCTTGTTCTAAATTATTTTATTTCCCCTCAAAGAGATCTCAGATTCATTACTAGTCACTCTCTATTCCATCTCTTCGTAGCCCCTTGACTTTCAACCTGTACTCTAGACTCTCATGATCTCCATCAATCCAGCTTATTTCTGAAAGAAGTTTTCCTCTTTTATAGTGCAGTTTCTTCTAAACAAGACCTGTGAATTCAGCTGACCCTAAAGCCATGAGTTTTGTGTTAACTGCTTTTCAGGCTATGGGTCTAGTGGTCTAGTTCCTATCTTGAAAACCTTAAAAGTTCCTTGTTGCTATTCCCAGGGACTAGTTGGGGGTTTCATAGTTTTATAAATCTAGCTTATTAAAAGTACATTTAACTTGATGTCATTCCAATCCTGCTCTGATTTCCTCCTCATCTTGTGAGTGAAAGCAGAAGATACCTAGACCACTGTTCACATTTCTCAGGGTGGCCCCCAGACCATGTGTGCCTGAACCATCACCCACAGTGCTTGTGTAAATGCAGCTCCATTTAATCCCCTTGTCAGTACTATGCCATCAGACATTTCAGGGTGGGATCCTACAATCCAAATTCTCAGTAGTTTCCTGTGTAATTCTTGCACATCTTCAAGCCCCAGAACCATGTAGGCTCTGACTTCAGGTGTCTTCTATCTAATGATACTAATTTTGCTAACAGTCTTTTTAATTTTTCACTTTGGTTTAATGGTAAAATAGATCTCAAAGAAAAAAAGATTCTAAAATTAGCTGGTTTCCTCAGTGCCTCAGAAATAGGGATGTTTTGGACTTGCCTTCAATGAGCAACAGTTTCTGCAAGAAGAGACAAGGGTCTACTCCACTCTTCTGTTCACATCTCCCTATTTTTGCCTGAATTTTGTCCCCAGAAATGATACTGTTATGGACAAGTAATCAGTTTCATAAGACGAAGCACTCAGATGAACAGCTGGGAAAGACTCTTTATTCTCAAAGCCCCAAAACTTTGTCTTATTCTTTTATCCAGTAGCTTTTGCTTTATTGCCTGCTTATTTATCATGATCTAGTTTATTCTACCTTTAGCCTGCACTTTGTAACCTTATCTGAACCCAAAGCTTAATTAATGACAATGTACATTTTCTATCCAAGAAAATCTACCACTGCTGTTTTCTAGGAATATGTTCTGGAAGCTTTAGCCGTGTGAATAAACGTCTAGAAATTTCAGACAGATGTACCTGGCAATATGCCTGATTGCTTCTGAGCTCACAAAAAAACAAAAACCTGCATGAATTCCTTAGCTGTAATTGACTGTGTGTCACGTGTTTTCTCTCAGTGAATTGCCCTCTGGGAACCTATTATTCTCTGGAGCATTCTGTCTGTGAAAGCTGTGGGATAGGATCCTATCAAGATGAAGAAGGACAACTTGAGTGCAAACTCTGTCCAGCTGGGACTTACACTGAATATCTCCATTCAAGAGGCATCTTTGAATGTAAAGGTAGAGGCTTACTATACATTTCTCCAAAGAAAAGTCTAGAGTTTGTTTAAATTTCTGACATCTAAATGACGGAGTGACATAGACTTAGGGACTGTAGTGGTGTAATTTTTAGTGTGTTGTACAGTTACTCCAAAGACATTTATTTGCGTAAGTCCTCCAGGGGCTCCTCAGGAGAAAAATGGGCAGTGTCCTCTCACTAAGATTAACAGCCTCAGAAACCCAATGGAGGGTCACTGTGAATCAGAATGGACTCAATGACAGTGAGTTAATTAAGAGCCATTACTTAAGAGAAAAGCAAACTGGGAGTGGGGCAAGAAGTGGGCAGGGAGGAAAGTGTGCAACAATGAATGAATGGAAATAAAAAAAAAATTAGGACGTTTTGGTGGCCTAGTGGAAAGAAGCTGCACTGTAATCCCAGAGGCACGCAGTTCAAATCCACCAGATGCTCTGATGGAGAAGGAAGGGCAATCTCCTCCTGTACCAGTCAGATCTGATTTGACGGTACACACACACAAAATAATAAAATTTTTTAAAAAAATTAAAAAATGCAATGTAAATGAAAGCATAAAATACAATGTATATGAATGAAACAAAATGTAAAGAATTATTATATGAAAACCAATAAAAATATTAAAAAACTATTTAAAAAAAAAAAGAGTATTGCGAGTCAGGGATCTGGTCCTGCTTCCACTCTACTGCAAAATACCAGTATGAATTTTAGAAAATATCACCATCTCTGTACAAAGAGTTCTTTGATACTGCTACTCTGCTCGTCCTCAGATACAGTGGGGGTTAAAAGTAGGAGGAAGTAACCAGGCCAAATTTTATTTAAAGGGGGGAAAATGCCAAGATATGAGGTCCTAGATCAAAAGCCCCTTTGAGTAATGAGATACTTCCCCAGAGCTCCCTTTAAGTAATGAAAATTCTTAATGAAGAGCATTTCATTAATTTGTTAATTTCATTTTTTCCATTACCGGACAGTTTCTGTTCTATAATCCACATATTTTCCCCACTTAAAAGTAAACCAGCTTCTCTTTCCTTATGATCAAATGCTCCTGCTCTTTATCAGTTCAAGCCCATTGTCAGTAATTCCAATCCACATCAATTAACCCGGATTTTTCTCACTAGTTATTGGGAAGAGCTTGAATAACACTTAAAAATCATTCACTTTTGGGGGAGACTGAGAAAGATGGGATAAATTATATATACTGCATTGAAATGGAGGAGGGAGAGAACTGTTTAAAAGGGATTTATGACTAGGAATTACTGTCCTGACAGGAGTCCAGAATGAAGGCTGCATAGTGGAGTGGACTTGGGGAGGAGAGATTTTATAAAAATCAAAGACTTCTTTTACTTTTCAAAGAGAAGAGCGAACTGAGGGGGAAGGGGAGGGCAGGGAGAAAAGTGGAACAATGAATGAATGGAAATCTAAAGTCTCTGTAAACTTTCATTAAAATTAATAATAAAAATTATTTAAAAAATTATTCACTTTTGTTAGACTAGAACTTAATATAATGGAACTATTCTTCATTTACTTGAAAATTAATAGCCATGAGGCTATTAATAGCCATATTCATGCTACTAAAACATTTAATATTTTTAAATCATTTTACTGTTATTCTCTTTGTCAATTCCTGATAAGAATACTTTTATAGGAAATTTTTTTTATGCTTTCCTTTTGAAAACACTGTCTTTCATATTTCATAGTTAAGGTTATAATTAGGCACATGTAAAATAAAGAATTTTAAGCTGGTGCCTTTTTACCATTGTTGTGAAGGCAGATAGGGTATTTAATGACAAATATAAAATCAGGACCAGTGGTAGGTGACAGAAGATGGACTAAAATGACTAGTAATACTGAAAACCATAGTCACTTCAGGACAAGGGTAGAAGGGGAAGCCAATGCATTGGGAATCTGGGGATCTGGTTCTACTTCCACTCTAATGCAAACCACCACTATGAATTTTTTAAAATGTCACAACCTCTCTATGTCAAGTGCTATGAGTTCTTTGGTCTTTCTGCTCTACTGGCCCTCAAATACAATGGTGTTTGAAGGTAGAATGAAGTAACCAGCTCAGTTCTTAATTTGTTGATTGTTGTTATGTGCTGTCGAGTTGCCTGCAACTCATAGCAACTCTGTACAACCGTTCTAAACCCTGCTTTACCCTGTCGCAATCTTTTTGTCTCTGACACACCTACCTGCATTACCCCAGTCACTGAATCAATCCATCTCATAGAGGGTCTTTCTCTCATGCACTCTCCCTCCTCCCTCCCAAGCATGACATCACTCTCCAAGGACTGGTCCCTTCTTTCAGCATGTCCAAAGTATGTCAAATGGAGCTTCAGAATCCTTACCTCCAAGGAGCAGCCTGGTTTCACCTTCTCTAGGATGAACCTGTTCATTCTCTTAGCAGTCCATGGTATAGTCAATACTCTTCTCCAACACCACAGCTCAAAGACATCCATTCTCCTTCTATCATCCCTAGTCATTGTCCAGCTCTCTGATGCATAGCAAGTGATTGCAAAGACCGTGGCCTGTAGAAGGCACACCTTAGTCTCCAGACTGACTTCATTGCTCTTTAGTACTTTGGAGAAGTTTCTGACAGCAGACTTTCCCAGTGCAATGCATCTTTTAATTTCCTGGCTGCTGGTGCCAAGAGTGTAGATTGTGGAGCCAAGGGGGAAAAAAAGCTGTTTACAGTCTCAATCTCCTACATCAAAATTCCCTTTCCCAGTGTACAATTTGTGATAGGACTTTTCTGAGTGTACATTTCTAACGTCATTCAACAACTATATATTGAACACTTTCTATGTGTCAAACACTGTTTTAGACAATAAAGGGAGTAATTAGACATTAGTCCAAATTTAGTAGTATGCAGATGCCTGGAGAAGTCTAGGATACAATATGTATACAAGGATAACCTGATGAATTCTTATGCTTCATTCTTCCCAAAATTAAAATGCAGTCTGTTATACACAGTGCTAATTTTGTACAGTTTAATGACATTGTTATTAACCATATAGCGTTTTTCTTTTTAGCTCAGTGTCAACAAGGGACCTATTCATCAAATGGACTTGAGACTTGTGAATCGTGTCCTCTGGGCACTTACCAGCCAGCATTCGGTTCCCGGAACTGCCACGTATGTCCAGAAAACACTTCGACTGTGAAAAGAGGAGCTGTGAACCTTTCTGCTTGTGGAGGTTATCAAAATCTTAAACACTAATATTTCTAAACCTAGATAACTCTCTCTACATAGATAAATTTTTTATTTAGCCATTCAATACTTAAGTATAAACACCAATAATATAGACATTGTACTAATAATTAGGAAGTTGCTATAGGGCACTGTGTGTCAGAAATAACTTGATTAGCAATGAGTTTCATGTTAGAAGTTGTTAGGTAGTGCAAATGGCTAAGCATAGGACTACTAATCTTCAGATTGGTGGTTCAAACCCACCTGAGGCATGACAGAAGTAAGACCTGGTTGTTTATTTTAGAAAATTCATAATCTTGGAAATTCTATGGAGCAGTTATACTCTGCATTCATGGGGTTATTATGATGAGTCAAAATTGACAGCAATGGCAACAAACATGCTTTTAGGGAGTTCCTAATTGATAAAATGGTTAATGCACAGAGATGCTAAACAGAAGGGTGGAGGTTCTAGAGCTACCTTGAAAGAAATTCAAAACTCATTTCTGTTGAGTCAGAACCTAGTCGAGGCTGACCCTCCAGCAGGTTTTCAGAAGTTGTAAATCACATGAGAAGAGATTGCCCATCTTTCTTCCAGGGAGCCACTGGTGGATTCAAATTGTCAGAAAGGCACTGCCTTTGAACTAGCAGTGCAGCTCCTTACAGACTACACCACCAGAGTCCTCTTGGAAGAAAGGTCTGCAGAATTACTTTCAAAAATCAGCCATGAAAAATTCTGTGGAACATGGATCAATTCTAATGCACAGAGCATTGTCCTCAGTCAAAGTTAATGAGATCACAGCTTGGTTTTTTAGTGTGTGTTCATTTTTCAAATGTTTTTGAGAATACAAAGACCCTCTGGTGACATTGTTGATTTAAATGCTTGGATAGTAACTTCAAAGGCAGTGGTTCAAACCTACTAAGGAAGAAAGAAGAAACGTCTTCTTCTGTAAAGATTTACACAGAGACCCTGCGGGACAGTTCCACTTTGTCCTATAGGTTGCTATGACTAGATGGTAGTGGGTTTGGATATTAGGAATTCAAAACAAGACTTGGTCACAGCTTTCATACAGTTACTGACATGTGGCTTCATAATATGATAGACATCTAAAACAGAAACTTCGTTTCCTCATCTGTAAAATGAGGTAGTGTCAAATGTTTCTTGAAACTGCTAAAATATATTCTTCTATAAATCGTGACATTTAATTTCTTCTAACTTGAACATTTTAATCAGTTCTACTCTGATTGCTCTTGAGTGTGAAGTCACTGGGGAAGGACAGAAACCAGTTCAGCCCAAGAAAGACAGTTTATTGAGAAGAAACTGCCAGGCTGAGTCTCAAGTAGTGACCGGAAGCTACTTAAAAGTCAGAGTAGAGTTTTATACTGTCTTACAAGGAAATTGGAAGTTAGGGTGTTTGAAGCTGCTCCAAGATAGAAGCTGGTACAACATAAGGAAGCAGGTCAGGGGTCATGGATAGTTAGTTATTCCTTGGAAATGGAGGTGGAAGAGTTTTACAGATCTCACAGAGATAGTTTCAGCTGCTGCTTTGATCATTTCCACAACCCTAACATTGAGATTCACCAACACATTTAAGTCAATATTTTTTAAAGTACTGAAGTCCAATCTCTGTCAGAACTGACCCATAGCTGACCCTCCAATGGGTTTTCAGAGTCAATAAACAGACAAGGGGAGCTGTGTTGGAAAATTCTTTTGTGTTTATGGGAAGGAGAGTGTTTCACTTTTCATATTGAGAGATATAATCTTCATGAGTCAGATGACACAGGGGAAGGGGTTGGGAACAGTTAACATTGTTTGCAAAGCGTTGTATTGTCAATCTAAAGGCCAGCTCAACTTCACTAGCAGATCTAGCAGAAAAAGGAAAAGGATTGACTATCTCCTCTTGTGTGATTTATAGCCTCCAAAAACCGACAGAAAGGTCAGCTATGAATTGGTTCCAACTCATTATTAATGAAGAGAAGTTTTTAGTCTATTTTTTTTCTTTTTAGCTAATCTCAGTACAGTAGGACTATAGTAAGTGAAAATCTGTTTTGCAGAACTGAGAGAGTAGTGCTCACCAACTTTAATTTGCTCTGAAGAGTTGAGAATTTCTCTATATTGCTATGATTTCAATGACTCGATGACATCTAACAATAATGATTGAAATTCTAAAACTCTGTTGTGTAATGCTGCTTTAAGTTTATTTAAATTACAGTTAAACAAGACTGGACATTGTAGTTAGTATAGATCTGCTGGGGACTCTTTTATTCCATCAGTATCAAAACTAATTTGGGGAGACAGTCTATCATAGAAAAATACTTTCTCCTATTTTTTCTCCAAACACAAAAGCAGCTAGGATTTTTTACAGTGTGAAAAAAAAAGTTCACACTTGGTATTTTGGTTTTTTTTATTTAGCTTTCCAAATAAACCTCAAGGTTTGTCTAATACTGAATTATTGCAATTAAGCAATTCCCAGAAAAATCTCTCAACTTCTGGTAACTAACTGCCTCATTTCTCCCAATATTCCTAGCACAACCTTAACCACATTCTGCTCAGCAAGAGTAAGAATTGCAAACCACAAAACTCAGCTCTTCTGTGGTTCTGAATAAACACATTTGACCTAAGCTTAACAGGTTCTAAAATGTGCCCTTTTATATATTTTTTTCCTTAGCTTTCAGCTCATTTCTTTTTTTCTTCCTGCATTATGATAGGCACGTTGTCCAATTTATCCTGTTCTTTGTAAGATGTTTTGCATTTGTTAGCAATTTCAAATAAAATCAACAATGCAATTATACTTAAGAATATTACTTCCTTCAAGTAATAATATACCTTCATGCCTTTTACTTTTCATCACTAAGCTCATTATCTACCTATAAAATGGAGATGAAACATTTCATTTTTAAACAGTGACTTTTTGTCAGAATAAGACTAAGTTCCACAGATGGTTTGTTGTTGCTACTATTGTCATTATTAGCACATGTTCCCATAGAAGGCAAAATTATTTGGGGTTCAGTGGACATGTCCTACTTCTTGCAGCCTTTAGAATGAAGCTCAGGATGAGAGTTTTGACCTCTGACTTGAGAAGCCCATTTAAAAAGCAAAATCTACCTGACTCTTTACATACTATTCTTAACATTGGCAAGAAGCATGATTGTAAAGCAAACATCAGTCTCTGGAAACTCTTTTAAGAAAGATCCCACTAAACCCAGTGCTGTTGAGTTTATTTTGGTTCATGGCAACCTTGCACTGAGTTTCTGAGGCTATAAATCTTAACAGGAGCAGACTGCCTTTTCTTTCTTCCAACGAGTAGCTTGTGGATTCAAACCATTGACCCAGCCCAACACTGCACCACCAAACCCTCCTTGGATCTTTGTAAGGAACATGTGCTCATGGCTCACTCAGTAATTACTGTCGAGTTAGAACCTATGCAGAGCTAACCCTCCAGTGGGTTTTCAGAGGCTATAAATCTCACAGGAGGAGATTGCCCATCTTTCTCCTGCCAGAGTGACTCATAGATTCAGTCCGCCAGAGAGGCACTGCCTTTGATTTAGCAGCGCAATTCTCTACAGATGAAGCAATATTTATTTAGTATTTGAATGCTCTGAAAATGGGTGGCTATGAGGTAAGTAGCAGAAAACCTCATTTATCTGCTCGCTAATATTTTAAGGGGGGAGAGTTCTGGGGTTTTTTTATTATTTTATTAGCTTTTGCTTATGAATTTGTATCAACTCATTGTAAAAAATATACATAAAATTATATTTACAAAATATTTTCCTTTTAACCTATATTAAATTAATTTATTGTACCAGTTATTTGAAATTAGGCTTTTTAAATTTTTTCCCGTTGAGTAAGTTAAACAAGCTGCACTGCAATCCCAAAATCACACAGTTTGAATCCGCCAGTGCCTCTGAGGGAGGATAGGTAATCTCCTTCTGTGCAATTTCCTCCCTTGAAAATCTACTGGAGGGTCAACTATGGGTCAGTTCCAACTCAATGGCACACAACACCACCAGCAGCGTTCTTCTGAAAAACCTCTCTGTTTGATAGGAAATGGTGTTAGAGACCAGCATCTGCCATGTAGCTATGAGTGGTAGCAGAATTATTCTTGGGATGATTTTTTTTTCCTGGCTATTTCATTGAACTATTTTAATTCCAATTTAAAAATCTCTTAGCACATTTAAATTTTTTTTCCTCAGTCTCTGCCATAGACTAAAATTTATGTTTAGGATTTTCCTCTTTTTCTTGACTGAGCAACTGAAGTTTCTTTGACCACAATTCTAAAAATTATCCCCCTTTTCTTAGAGATCCACTGTTGTGGATCATTGGTTCAGAATGAACTCCTAGGTGACCCTTCTTTTCAGAGGCAGCAAATCAAACGGGAGGAGATTGCTCGTCCTTCTCCTTCTGAGCAGCTGGTTTGTACTATGTACTTTTGGGATTGTAGCACAATTTCTTACTACTAGGGCATCAAAGATTCCTTAGTCGTCCTTTCAAAATTATATATTTACATGGTTTTGGGTTTGTATGCTTTCATTTGTATGTTGTTGTTATGTTCTGTTGAGTTGCCTGCAACTCGCAGATCTAAACCCTGCTCGCTTTTGAGCCAATTTCATTGTCTCTGACACACCTACCTCCACTAACCCAGTCACTGAGTCAATCCATTTCATTCAGGGTCTTCCTCTCCTGTGCTGTCCCTCCACCTTTCCAAGCATGATGTCCTTCTCTAAGGACTGGTCTCCTCCTGGCAGCATGGCCAAAGTGTGTCATTGGAGCTGCAAAATCCTTGTCTTCAAGGAACAGCATGGTTTTACCCTTAGCAGTCCATGGTATATTCACTACTCTTCTCCAGCACCACAATTCAAAAGCATTGATTCTTCTCCTATCATCCTTAGTCATTGTTCAGCTCTCTGATGCATAGCAAGTAATTGCACAGATCATGGCCTGGATTGGGCGCAACTTAGTCTTGAGACTGGCATCACTATTTTTCAGTACTCTGGAGAGGTCCGTGATAGCATATTTTCCCTATGGAATTTGTCTTTTAATTTCCTTGCTGTTGATACCAAACTAATGCTGTTAACAATCTCAATCTCTTTTCTATCATGATGCTGCCAGTTGGCCCAGTTGTGAGAATCTTTGTTTTTGATGTTGAGCTTCAATCCATACTGAAGGCTACAGTCCTTGACCCTTTGCAGCAAGTGCCTCAGTTTTGATGAACAAAGTTGTGTCATCTGCATAACACAAATTTTGATGAATATTCCTCCAATCCTAATACCACATTTCTCTTCATAGAACCCAGCCTCCTGTATTATCTATTCTGCTTATAGATTGAAAAGATGTGGAGATAATATCCTTGACGTATACCTTTCCTGATATTGAACCATGCAGTGTTTCCTTGCTTTGACTGCCTCCTGGTCCAAATATAGATTTCACATAAGCACCATCAAGTGTTCTGGGATCCCCATACTTCTCAAAGTCAGCTACAGTTTGTTATGATTCATATAGTCAAATGCCTTTGCTTAGTCAATGAAACACAGACATTCCTCTGGTACTCTCTGTTTTCAGCTAAGATCTATCTAATATTGCTATTATGTCTCTTGTGCTGTGGCCTCTTCTAACCCTAGCCTACACATCTGGCACTTATCTGTTGATGTGATGTTCCAGTTGGCTTTGAGTCATTTCCAGCCAGATCTTGCTTGCATATTGTTTGATAATTTACACACTCTGTTGGGTCTCCTTTTTTTTTGGAATAAGAACTAATATGGCTCTCCTCCAATCTGTTGGCCAGGTGGTTGTCCTCCAGATTTCTTGGCACAACCTGGTGAATATGTCCAAAGCACCATCTGTTTGTTGAAATATGTCAATTGGATGCCTTAATTCCTAGGGCCTTGATTTTTGCCAGTTCTTTCAGAGCACCACAGACTTCCTTCTTCACCACCATAGGCTCTTGATCATACATTGTTTCATGAATTTTTTCTTTGTCAGCCAATTTGTTTTGGTATAATGATTCTGTGTATTCCTTCCATCTTCTTTTAATGCTTCGTGGGTCATTCAACATTCTGCCCACAACATCCTTAAGTATTACAACTCAAGGCTTGCATTTTTTCTTTAGTTCCGTCAGCTTTAGAAATGCTGAGCGTGTTCAACCCTTTTCCCAACTCCAGCTCTTTGCACATTTCATTATAATGCTTTGCTTTGTCTTCCATGCTGCCCTTTGAAATCTATCCACCTACTTAATATCTTGATTTCTTCCCTTTGCTTTGGCTTCTCAGTGCTCTTGTGCAATATTCAAAGTCTCTTCCGACATCTATTTTGATCTTCTTTTTCCATCGTTGCACTGACCTTTTGCATTCTTAGTGGATAATATTCATGATATCCTCCCACAGCTCATCTGGTCTTCACTCATTAGTATTCAAGGCCTCAAACCTGTTCCTGAAATGATCTTTAAATTCAAGATTGATAACTCAAGGTCAAACTGGTTCTTGTGGATTTGATTTGATTTTCTTTTGCTCCTGGTTGTACCTGCATACTAGTAGTTGATGATCTGGTCCACAATTAACACCTGGCCTAGTTTTCACAGCTGAAAATGAGCTTCTCCAGTGATTTTTTTCTATGGTTGTAATCAGTCTGATTTCTGTGTAGGCCATCAGGTGAGGTCCAATGTAAGTCGCCATTTGTGGTTTTGATAAAAGGGATTTTGCAATGAATAAATTATTGATTATACAGAATTCTATCATTCTCTCTCCAGCCTCATTTCTGTCACTGAGTCTGTGTTTTCTGATTACCAATCCTTCTTCTCCATTCCCAACTTTTGCATTCTAGTCATCCATTATTAGTGCATCCTGGTTGCATGCTCTGTTGGTTTCAGATTGCAGCAGTTGGTAGAAGTCATCAGTTTCCTTCTTTTGGGCTCTGGTTGTTGATGCATAAATTTGAATGATAGGGTGTGTGTGTGTGTGTGTGTGTGTGTGTAATACTATGTTATATGCTATATAAAACAGGAGAAAGCTTGCCATCAAATCGGACTCATTATGACCCTCCATCAGGTTTCCATGGTTTTAAATTGTAATCCAAGACTGCCCAACTTTCTCCGATAGCTGCTGCTGCTTTCAAACACGTTATGCCTCAAGGCCCCTTGTATAGACTTTTTGGTAGTTGCAATCCATCAGTGACTCTCAGGTAGAAGGATAGGCAGTATCTTCTGTATTTTACAGCCTCAAAAACCCAAAGTGGTGTCAGCTGTGAGTCAGTCTAACTCTTTGGCAGTGGATGAGTGATTTTGTATATGTGCATGTTTATGCATGGGAATTAACTTCATACTTATTTTTATACTTAAATACTGCACTAAGTGCTAATTGACTGCTCCTAGTCAGGTAGCCTAGTGGTAAGGAACTGTTACCAATACAAAGGCATGTGGTTCAAATCCTCCAGCTTCTCCACAGAAGAAAGATGGGCAATCTCCTCCCATGTGATGAAGCTTCTGAAAATCTGCTGGAAGGTCAGCTATGAGATAGCTCAGAATCAACAGCATATAAAAACAATGAGAGAGTATATATTTGTCCTTAGAGTGTAATTCAAATTAATTTTTCTATGCAAATCTGTCTTAAACTTTTAGGCCAGAATATTTCAAAAGAAATTACAGACATCCTAGAAAACCAACAGAAATGTGTTTTAATCATAATATCCTAAGAACTATTTTTAAATTAGTGTTTTTGGCATTCTGTCACTTTTTAAGGCTTTATTCTTTTCCTTTTGAGAGTAACATACTGAAAATACATGCAAGGGAAGTTTCATTTATAATAGCTTCTGGCATTTTCTTGATAGAATTTCTTTTTTTTCATTTTTTACGTACACTTGTGGATATTCTCTTAAATACTTTATATCTTGAAAGTAAAATTTTTATGTTTTTAATTAAATATTTTAAATAACCCTTTGGAATGTACTTCTAAACAGACCATTATTTTTGGAAACTTACAACTTAGAAAAGCATTTTAAACTTAATGAGTTTATAATATGCTTGTGCAAATAACATCCCTCCAAAATAAAATTACATCAAAGAAAAATAAAAATTCTAATTTATGTCACTTTAAAATTAGCAAGTAAATGAGAATATTAATTATCAAGTACTTTGACTTAGCTAAAACAGAACTGGAAAAGTCATTCTTATATTATTTCATGATTACATGGGCATGAATAAAAACAATGGCTCATTCAATGAAGGCAGTAGAACAAAATTAAAAGGCAAAACAAACTGGCAAAAAAAGTGCTCTAATTATGTTAAAAGGGAGCTCCGGTGGCCTAGTAGCAAGAATCTGCATTGCAGTCCTGAAGGCACGTGCTTAGTCCGTAAGCTGCTCCACAGGAGAAAGGTGGGCAGTCTTCTCCTATGCAATTAACTGCCTCTGAAAACCCACCAGAGGGTCAGCTATGAGTCAATTCTGACTCGATGGTACACAACAATTATGTCAAAGGATTCACATCATTGATTTAGAAAAGAATTACAAAAAGAGTTCCAATAAATAATAAACAATTACATGAAAGTATGGATCTCTTTTATCTAGATCTATCAAAGGGGAGTCATCATGTTAGTAATTCATTAGTTTTCTTACAACTTGAGATCAACATGTTTCTTGTAAGTAGTATGTGTTGCTTCATATACACAAGTGATTTGTTTTTATCATTACAGTGCCTTGTCCAGTGGGAGAATTCTCACGTTCTGGGTTAATGCCGTGTTATCCGTGTCCTCGTGACTACTACCAACCCGATCCAGGGAAGTCCTTCTGCTTATCTTGTCCATTTTATGGAACTACAGCAATCACTGGCGCCACATCCATCACAGACTGTTCAAGTAAGATGATACAGATTATTTCTTATGTAACGACATGGAGACTGTCTTGTTTCTGCGGGAGATTTGTTCAGAATATTACTTATCTGGACTTGTGAGATTGTCTTTGATACCTATTGGTAAGAGTATCTCTAAGATTTGTGTTTGGAGTATGTTAAATGTGGTAATGTCTAAATTTGCTTCTGAAAGTGTAGTGTTGAATGACACATCATCCATACCTGTTCACATGCTCTTTTTTCGTATTACTGAAAAAATATAGTGAGATTTTGCCTACTCTGAACCAGAATCTTGACTGTGTTATCTGTCTACAGTCTGCTAATTGGCAATAGCTACCAAAGATTGACATGTTTTTATATGTGTTTTATCAGCTTTTAGTTCCGCTTTCCCTGCAGCAGAAGAGAGTGAAATACCAGAAGCCCCTACTGGACTCATCAAAAAGAAATATGTCGTCAGCAGCCAGGCAAGCCCATTTTCCAATGATGAAATTCTCTAGAGTGGAAAGTTTGAGAAATACCTTGTCATTATACATGTAATTCAGAGGAAAATTGTTCGAATTGAAACTTTATCTAATCAAGATTGATGAGCATTCTAAATTAATAAGTGTACTGATTTGTGACTTCCAGTAAAAGCTTCCCCAAAATGCTGCACTAGATGAAATTCTAAGTGTCAAAAATTACCAGCTTTTCCTGGCAGCATCTATTAATGCCTTTTGATTCACTAACAGTTAACACTTCCCACAGCCTCACCATTTGAGTAAATTCTGTTAGTTTTTTTGCTTTTTTTTTTAAATTGTGTTAGTTTTATCGAGTCTAAACATAGCTGACCCCCCCAGAGCTCTTCAAAGGCTGTAAACCACACAGGAGGAGACTGGTGGAGCCAAAAGCCTGTTCCGATTGGCAAGGGTTGTTGCTCAGTTGTAATTAAAATTATTTCATTTTCTTTCTCCTGGGCAGGGGGCGGGGGGGGGGAGGGAATTCTGTTTTAATTGTCTCTGGGATTACAGTGCAGCTTCTTGCCACTAGGCCACCAGAGCTCCCTTATTTTAATTATCTCAACAATTAGTTGACTAATATGAGGGTCAAATTTTGTTTTAATCTACTCAAATAATGATTTCCCAATTTTTTTAAAGATTCCCTTTTAAGTATGATTATTTTCCTAGATTCTATATTCACTTTGCATATCATGAGTTCCTTTGTCTTTACTGTTTTCAGAGAGGTTTTTCTTTTAGTGTTCTTTTTACTATTATTTAAAGGAAAGTTTTCATTCAACTATTCATACAGATATTGTTTTATAATATTAATTACAATATCCACATAGTAATTACATTTTAGACACTTTCTGTAATTCTCCATTCAATTAATTCTTGTCTAACTCTTGGGAGCTCTGGTAGCCTAGTGGTAAGAATCTGCACTGTAATCCTGAAGGCATGCAGTTTGAATCTGCCAGCTATTCCATGGGAGAAGGATGGGCAATCCTATGTGATTAAACTGCCTGTGAAAACCTCCTGGAGGGTCAGCTGTGGGTCAGTTCTGACTCGATGGTACACAACAACAACAACTACTACCACCAACTTCTGACTGGCTTTGGGGCTCTTTCCTGTGGCAAATGCCACTCTTTGACCTTAATTAATTATTAATTATTCTAAGGAGTGAGTGCCTCTTTGATGTTATTGGTCATCCTAGAGCTTACGTAGCTGAAAATTAAGTTTTGCTCCCAGCATGAAGGCTTAATAGGGACCATAACTTCCTGTGGGACCAGTAAGCCTAACTCTTTTAAGTTTTGTCCCACATTTCCCCCCCCCACCCCATCCAGGATCTTCTACTGTGATCCCTTTTCATAATATTATAGTTGTATTTCTTATTTTAGTTTCCTAGAGTCTAGTCCAAATATAATAACTTATGCTTGAAATGGAACCTAGTAAATGTAAAAATGTATGGGAAGCCCAAGAGCAATGGCTCTAAATCTTGGAAACATATTTGAAACCAGTGGCTTACTTTTAAAAATAAAGATTCACACCGTTTCTGACTTAGATGATCTCTCTTTTGGGAGTCTGAGTGTTATGTATGTATAACACACATCTCAGATGGACTGTAACATGCACCCATTATCTAGAAATACTGCTTAGGTTTACCAGCATGTTAGTCAAGAATGAAAGATATTATGTGTGCCTGTACATGGTAGATAATAGCATAATACAGGCAGCAGTCCAGTTAATTGAGTGAACTCATTCAGAAACAAGGACCAAATGTCTAATGTTGCAAACCTATTAACTCCCTCTTCAGATTACTTTGAAATTAATACAGAGTACTTTGTCTCTGATACATTTCTTTTCTGCCACTGGTAGGTTTTCCATGAATGCTTCTTAAATCCTTGCCATAATAGTGGAAGCTGCCAACAACTTGGACGTGGTTATGTTTGCCTCTGTGCACCTGGATATACAGGTAACATGGAGGAATAGAAATTGTCATATATTTTTATGTGAAATCATTGTGCCTTTGTAATTTCAAGCTACATTGAAAAAACATATCTTGTAAGATCTATTGTTGGTATTAGGTATTGTTGAGTAAATTCTACTCTAAGTGGCAGAGTATAGTGTCCCCCAGCTCAAAGTTTGATCAGCTGTAACTTTGATGGAAGCTGATCATTGGGTCTCTTCTCTTGCCTCTGCTGAGTACATGTTCAAATTGTCACGTTTTGGTTAGCATTTGAGTACCTAGCCATTGTTCCATGAGTGTTCCTTGTAAAGTACATTAGACCATATCAGTATACAAAGATTTGATTGAAAAATAGAAATAAATGGGTGGGAAAAGTGTACAAACCTCACAAACAGTAATTATCTTTGTCCATTTGAAGAAGACCTGATGGTATAATGGTTAAAGAGCTCAAATGTTAGCTGAAAGATGGGTGGTTCAAACCTACCAGTCATTCCAAGGGAGAAAGATAGGGCATTCTGCCTCCATAAAGATGTATATATAGTGTTGGAAATGCTATGTGGCAGTTTTGCTATGTCCTATGGTATTGTTTCTATGGGATTTTCAGAAGCCTGTTATTCCAGAAGTGAGTGGCCAGTTCTGCTTCTTTGTCTTACTCTGGAAGCACCACTGAAAACTATCTACCAAGTGTGACCCTGCTGAAATACTAGTGACATAGTTTCTGGAGCAACATGCAAGTTACCACATTACAGCAAACTGACAGACAAGTGCTGTCCCTGTAAGAGCAAACTACAAACCTACATACAGATATCCTAAAACAAACATGCATGCCATGGGAAAAAAGAAAGCAAGTTGTCTGGCCTGGTATAGTGTATCTGCCAGTGAAAAAGACATCAGGCTGGGAAAGGTTGATGGTCAGCAAGAGAGAGGATGATTGTGAAGATGGATCAACACCGTGACTGTAAGAGCAGACTTGAGCACAGCAGAGGTCATAAATATTTTGCCGTATAGGCCAAGGTTAAGATCTGTTGTTCATAGGGTCACGATGAGTTGAAGTCACCTCCATGACACCTAAAAAATACTGATGCTTATAAAGTGAAATTAACTCAAATAACTGTTGGGTTTTGAGTTACACATTTTAGAGGAAAATAATAACTTTAAAAATCTCTGTGTAAAAATTCTATCAGAACCCACAATTTAAAATGGAATAGCATTTTAAGGTCTTGTTTAAGATTTTATTCTAATCCAAATTAAATGCATAACACTCAACAGATTGTCCACCATATGCACTTTTAAACTATTTCAGTCTGTCATTTACTACACATTAATTGATATTCTCATGAATAAGACTTCCTAAAATTTTACTTCAAACACCTGAAGCCTCTAATTAAAAAAAAAAACACCCTAATTTTCAAGGAAAGTGACACCCTTTATTGGGAGGATAGTCAGCGGGGGAAACCAGCAACAATGCAGGTTGACATTTGGAGCTTCTTTGTTTTTGTTTTTTTATTTGGAGCTTCTTGATGTCCCTTCTTCCAGGTGTCAGTATTCAGTAAAGAGAAACACAAGCTGAGTGGCAATGACCTGTAACCTTGCAACTTTAGGACTTTATATATTTTCCTAGTTCACACATCCAGATATCTTATTTAAAAGGTCATTAAAAGTTCTCATGCTTATTCTTGAACCTCTTCTGCAAATGCCAAGTATTCCAGTCCTGGTTAAGAGGACAAGTTTGCAGTCAATTATTAGCATAGGATTAGTTTATGCAAAACATGGTTACTGCTGCTGTGTGCTTTTGAGTCAGAATTGACTCATAGTTGATCCTCAAGCAGGTTTTTAGAGGCTTAAGTCTTATGGTAAAAGATTATCAATCTGTCTCCCAAGGAGCAGCTGATGGATTCAAATCCCATGCTTTTGGGTTGGGAAGGCAGTTCCTTACCACTAGGCCACCAGAGCTTCCTGCCAAACATAGTATAGCTACAGTAAAGACTAAATAGCACTAGTCCTACTAACAACTGTCTATTATCTCTCTTCAATTCTTGTGATATGTTATTTCATTTTTGTCTTTCTGAAGACTGTACTTGTTGTTATTGTTGTTATGTGCCATTGAGTCACTTGTGTCTCATAGCGACCCTTTGTACAACAGCTCTAAATCCGGCTCTTTCCTGAGCCAACTTTTTTGTCTCTGATACACCTACACCCAGTACTCCAGTCACTGAGTTAATCCATCTTATCCAGGGCCTTCCCCTCCTGCGTTGTCTCTCCATCCCCTCAAACATGACGTCCTTCTCCAAGGACTGGTCCCTCCTTGCAACATGTCCAAAGTATGTCAGATGGAGCTTTGGAATCCTTGCCTCCTTATCCTCTTTATGTATTTGGAAATTACATTTACTTACATTTTGGTTCACATTCAAATTCTGTCCAGAATTATAATTTTTGATGGGCAATAAACTATACACTTTAAAGTTTAAATTTGTTGAACAGAATCAATTTTCTTTTATACCACTTGTCTTTTTTTATCTAATTTGGCTTAGCCCACATGGAATATACTAAGGTTACATATGAAAATTATCTTATAAAAGAACTTGCTACAAAAGAAGTAAATGGAAAGTTGGAAGATAAAATATGGCTATGTTATTGTTGCTGTTATGTGCTGTCAAGTTGCATGTGACTCAGAGCAAGCCTATGTACAACAGCTCTGATCCTGTCCTGAGCCAGTCTTAGTGGCTATACATAATCAAAATATGAATACCACACTTACCATAGCTCACTTAGATGTTTTTGTGTTGTGTGTGTGTATATATGTTGGTGTTTCAATATTTATACATACTCTAGGCTCTAATAGTGTGTAAAATAAAGGATCTTGTTCTAGAATCCAATGATGAATGGCAATTGAGAAAGGTCATGGCATAGGACAGTGATTCTCATACTTGAACATGTACAGAATTGTCTTGATGGTTTATTAAAACCCTGAATGTTGGACTTCAGCCTCAGAATTTCTGGTTTATTAGATCTGGGAAAAGACTTTAAATTTCTATCAGATTTCCAGGTAACGTAGATGCTGTTGGTGGGGAATAGAGCACACTGGATCCACTGGTACAGTGGAGAACATGAGTTTCAAGCAGAACTGCCTACAGAAGCCTGGTTGCCTTCTTTGGGAACGTGCAGCTCTGACTGAGGACATTTGCATGTAAATTAAAATCTGGCAGGATTTAGCTTTACTCACCATCTATGAAGGTAGCTCTGGTGGCTTAGTAGTTAGCAAATTGCACTGCCAACTCAAAGGCAGGTAATCTGAATCTCCCAGTGACACCATAAAGGAAAGATGGCCATCTCCTTTACTACTTCAGAAAACCCACTGGAGGGTCAGCTATGAGTTATTTCTGACCCAGATTGAGTTTTTTGTTGACCCTCTAAGAAAAGTGGCCTTAAGTGAGTTGACCTTAGTAACAAGTAAGACCAAAGAAGAATTCAGCTTTTGAGTGAGGGTGATGGTAAAAGATATGTCAGACAAGGGACTTATATCTAGAATTTATAAAATACTCGAGCACCACAACAAGATAAAGGAGAATAATCCAATTGAAAAATGGGCACAGGATATGAACAGACACTTCACCAAGGAAGACATTCAGATGGCCAACAAGCACATGAAGAAATGTTC